>NW_026849511.1:0-91950 GCF_030869305.1 Colletotrichum tamarilloi | reverse complement strand
TCCTCGAGAGCCTGACGAAGCTGATCTTCGGTATATTGAGGCATTATATATAGAAGAAGACATGTGCAAAAGATGAGCCCATTTGGACGCGAATTGAAAATGTTGTGATAAAAGGAGGTTGGGGGTGGGCATTGGGTTGTGGTGGATTTTCGCGTTTTTGTGGGTGCCAGAAACAGGGGGGTGCCAGGAAGTGGGTATGTTGACTTATGATACAAAATGGACTTATATGGGTACAAGAACAGAACTCAAGGTTCAGTTGGAGAGAGCCAGCGGTATTTCTCAGAAATACCTGACTGGTCTACAAGACTTTACTAAAGTTTGCATTGCTGCGAAGATGAGTTGGATGGCAAACCGAGTTACTAGTCGAGAGGAAGACATCACTTACAGCATGCTCGGCATCTTCAACGTATTCATGACGCCCCAGTATGGCGAAGGGCCCCGCGCATTCCAGCGTCTGCAGGAAACGATACTATCTAGTCAGGCGATGGACGAATCTCTGTTTGCCTGGAGAATGCCCGATGTCAGCCACGGTGAGACAGTCCATGGCACGAATGAAGGTTGGGCACCCGACGAATGGGGTCTCCTTGCCCCATCGCCCAAATGGTTCAAAGATTGTGGAAGCATGACCTGTACCGACGAGCTGCCTTCACGTATCTTCACTTGGACAACGCAAGGCATCGAAGGCAACTTCATCAGGATCATGGATAACCGCAAAACCGTATCGATGGGAGCCCTGACGGGTTTTTGTCTCGGATCAATTGTTTGCTTGCCCTGTGGGATCTTGATGGTTGTTCACGGAATTCGCTACTTGAAGAAAAAGTTCTATGGAGATTACGCCTTTGTGTTGAACTGCTTTGACACAAATGCTAAAGGGGAGACAACGCGAGTCAATATCTTCCTCCGTGTCTTGCAAAAACCAACTGAGCAAAAGATGACGGCATTCGCCCCCCAAATACCCGGTTATCGGCGAGTTCGATGCACCGAACTTGGCACCAAGGAAAAGGCTACTCCTTGCAATTCAAGGCACAAAGCTGTGGTGTACCAGCCAGTGCCACAAATTTCAGATTAGTATCACAGTATTACCGAATTCAGCGGAAAAGATTGAGTCAGAAGTGGGACTTCGGTTTCTCAACTTGGTTTGGTGTCTCATCAGGTTTCCATATGTCCCCTAATACAAAGTGCTCATACACTACTCTACCTGATGTGCCACACTCGGTATGCACCTCTTCGGTACTGCAGCTGCTAGCAAGTGGAGGCACATCAAGCGCTCGATTCTATTGCATTTGATTTCTTTTTCCTTTGGTGAAAGAGAAGATACATGAACGCAGCCACGAGGAGACAGGCTCTGCCTCTCAAATTTCACACGTTGCGATTTGAACTGTCCTCGATCCTCCAAAGTACATACATGTACTCAGACTGAGTGAGTTATGAACGTCTTCGGCGTTTCTGACCTCGACACCTTGCCTTCAACATTACGGGCAAGTCTAGGCCATGCAATCTTTGGTAATGCAACCTCACAAGATCCAGGCGGATGTCTTCAAAGCTGCAGCCGCCTTCTGGACAAGCTATCCTCGTGACATTTTCCTCGTGTTCTTTTTGTTTGTGCTTCCAGAGCCCAGAGGCTGTCTTGTATGATTTCACGCAGTCCATCCTATCACACTGATAGACTGCCTGGCGATGCTGTCTGTCTCGGGTCCGTCAATAATGTGTATGTATCAGGGGGAAGGGAGCTCGAAACTTACGCGTCTTGTTTCGCCAATGGGAACTGCTCTTGTCTGGTCTTTGTACCCAGTTGAGTCGAAGCTCTTGTGCTAGAGGGATCGAAGCTTGAGGAACCGAAAATCCAACGAATGAACTTCTCGTGCTCACGACCAGGCTCGATGACTTCCTATTGAGAGACGTTAGGTCGGTTTCAACGGAAAATGTTGGACCTTGAATTCCAGTCTTACACGAGAAATCGCAACCAGGTAATCTTGGGCATGTTCAAGAGTAACCAAACTCCCCAATATTACAAAATTCTTCGCCACTGACAGCAATGCAAGGAATACCACATTGTTTTCTCCGGAACCTTTCATCGGATCAAACAAATCCCGGCGAAGTCTTCTTTCAGCTTTCGATCTCTCTTTGGCGTATGCTGAGCTTCTCCTCAGAGCGTGGACAGTTTTCCCACAGCCTGACAGCCGATAGAAAACGTCGCCTGTATCCTGGGCGAATGCCACCACAACTAAGAACATTGGAGTATCTCGCAACCTGAATATTGCAGTGTCGCTATCTCTGTTGAAACACTTGAATTTGATCATTTTTCGCTTGACAGCAGGGTCATCTGTGCTGAATGAGGGGCATCCTTCGGCGGGAGGCGGCCACTGCTGGGGATAGTGAGGATCATCCATAGGCGAGAAGGTCTGAGAAGGGATGTGGTCGAATGAAAGACCAGTCCAATAGTAATCGCTACTTTTCGGGTCGAGGCCTGAGGGGCACAGAGAGTCGTTGTGTTGGCCTGGTCCTCCCACTGCACCACTAGTATCTCCAAGTAGAGAGAGTAATTGACTGAAGTCATACTCTTCCGATGTCTGATCTGTGATATTCATAACGTCGCCACCGAAGGTTTCGATGTCAACTGAGTTTTGCTGGTTGCAAGCCGCAATTGGGCTTTTTTCTGATAGCATCTCTAGCCCTTGCGAGGTGAGTAGAGCAGCATCTCGCATCTCCTTCGATGAGCTGCCCTGTCCAGCGATGCTTTGAACGGGCTGAAAACCCAGTGGAAGCGGAGCATCATCATCCTCAAGCCTTGACCGTTTGGCTCTAAGATAATGCGAACCTTGGTCGTCGTCTTGGCCGCTGCGTTTCTCGATGTCATCCGCAGTCCGGAGATGCTCCAGAGGCCACATTTTCGAAGCCAATAGGTCAAAAGTATGTCGGTCCCTTTCATCGGAGATACAGCCCCCCCAGCGCTGTAAGCCGGAGAGCACGTCTGTTTCGGCAATCCGGCCACGTTGGAGTAGAAGGTTCGAGATAACGTAGGAAACTGAAGCGAATGCGACAACCTCAGCAAGAGTATCCGGAACAACCAAATCGAGGACATCTCGGTATGCCAAGATACCTATTTCTCCCATTCTCCTGGGGTTGGTGTAGTTTTTCAACAAAAGCTCCTGGATTTTCGTTGAGTTCTCCTCAAAAGCTACGCCCCTGAGCTGATAGTGTTGTTGTTCTAGGCCTTTTCGTAGATCTCGCAGGCCTGACCACGCCCGCCTGATCTCATTTGTCCGTATTTCTTCTTCGGCACACTTTGCCACGAGTTCTTCGAGATCAAGGTACGTGGTATCGCTGTGAAGTATGCTTTCTTCCGATGTCCCGGAGACGCCTGGGAAAGTTGGGTCGTATCGGATATTCTCCTGAGAATCCCCCACCTTGTTGAGATATGTGAGGCCTGCAAATATACCGTCGACCTCAGCTAGAGCGCGCTGTCTTCTTGCGCTCCCACCGATCGCCATTGCGCTCAGAGTCAAAGGTCCATCTTCGTCGCCGAGCCACTGTCCTAATCGCTCATTGCATAAATGTAGAGCTTCGCGTTTAGAAGCGCTCGCCGCTCCAGTGCCGGGGTTTAGTATCGTCATCTGAAGGATCTGGACAGGACGTGAGGTGCTGCTCAAGGTTGAGAATTGCTCATGGACATAAGGTACTTCCAGCAGTGCCAAATAAGGTCTTTAGTACAGAGTGAGGAAATGGAGTGGACAAATTTGGAAATCCATGCTTACAACAGGTCTCCTCGAAGGCCCTCTATAGCTGGCCGAGGACGAAATGGGCTATTTTTTCCAATTTGTTCCTCAATGATTTGAGGAGTCGCAAGCTCGTGGCCATTGGCTGCAGGGCAGCCACTTAACGCATCATCCAATTCATCTAGCGAATCATCAACGCCCTTTTGACGCTACGTATATTTTGTTTGCGACCTATTAGATCGGTGGACGAGAACTCGGTCCGTTCTTAACGAGGCGCGATGCTGTTCCATTCTATCATTTAGAGATTGATGCACGTCTATCACGCCTTGCCAGCGCTGCCGCAAATATCGATCCACCTTTCTGTCTCCTTCTGCAAGATGTTCATGCCGTCCTCCATTAATTGCGTCAGTGGCTTGTTGGCGTTCTCTCTTAGATGTACGTTCCAAACCTCCAGAAGCAGCTTATTGACATTCAACTTGATGGCGCCGTTATCGATGCACTTTCTCATAATCTCTGGGCTGAAGTCATTGGTGCCATGCAAAGCCATGAGGACTCGGTTGTTGATTTGCTTATTGACATTTGTCAATCGCTGGTAATCAAGTTGAGGGCCCTTGGGGCCGTAGTCTCCGTGAATATTGCCGATGCTGGGTGCCAAGAGATCAATCTCGGCATCGATGAAATCTTCAACCTCTTCAGGGCTCGTGAAAAGAGCTATTCAAGTCAGCGGATGAATTTCATGCTGCACAGGCTCCGAGCCTTACCTTCCAAGTCGCCGGTGTCTGCGATGCCGTCTTCTCCACCGTTGATGCGTCCACTTTCCGCCTCGACAGCAATGCTGTGGTCGTGGCAGACTCTTGTCAAAACCTTGGTCTTGGCGAGATTCTCTTCATGATCGTAATGGCTCATGTCGACCATGATTGAGTCGAATGGCAGCGTTCCCGCGATGTCGCGGATCTGCTGTTCATCTTGGGCGTGGTCGAGGTGCAGGGCAAGTGGGACCTTTGCTGATTTGATGGCTGCGGCGACGGCCCACGGGAGAGTCGGGAGCTGCTTCACCGTAAGAGGGAATAAGAGGATCAGCATAGGCGATTTCTTGGCCTCTGCTGCGCGAACAACGGCAGTGAGATGCTCAATGTTGTAGCTGAAATACAAAACATCAGTACCATCCTCATGATACGTGTCATGGTAGCTGATGACACTTACATGACCACGGAGAGAACTCCATATTTGCCCTCAGTCGCGGCTTGCAGAATCTGTAGACTGCGATTTTGCGACTTGCTTTCCGCCCAGGACGACATTTTGATGGTTACGTGAGGTGAATGATTCACTGAAGCTGAACAGTAATTTAAATATAATCAGAGCGAACGAGTTATTTAGATCAAGCTTTTGACATGCAGACAACGATCACTACTTATCATTAGACCTGGATGAGTTGTGTCGCTGTGAGCTCGGCGGAATGGCCGATGCCCCGCGTTCCATCGCTGAGAACCCCGCGACGAGAGTTTCGGGAGTGGGACTTAGGAGTACGTACCTTGAGACGCCCCTTCGATTTCCGGAAATGCAGTGAGAACACCGCAATTCTCACCTCCGCCATATCAAGACCGAGGATGGGAGCTCAAAGATCTTGAATGCTTCAGGTCCTCTCGAGGGAAACTCTCGCTCTTCTCACTCTTTCGCTGTTCATTTTGCGGTCACACTGCGCTAAGCTAGATGCTGCCCTACAAGAACACCGACAGAAACTGACGCGAGTCGGTTGGATCCCGATCGCTAGCAAGCTGCTGTGCTCTCACGGAACTTCCGTACCGTCAATATTTGACTGCAATCTTTAGGTACATGCAGCAAAGCTTGGTCGACCGACGAGAGAAACCGTTGAATCATGTCCCAGATACTCCTACTTCATCTCAGAATGTCCCGCTCAAATCAGATGACTGCGAGCGCCTACCATCCTCAATGTTGATGCTCGCGCGGTTCAGTTCGGATACGCGGCACACTTCACTTCAGGGCGATTTTAGCGGGCGAAGCCGCCAAGGCCTGAGCTGGCATTCAACTCATCCAACTCCCAGACACTCAACCTCTGAGTGTGTCATTCAACCTTGTGGGGTGGTCGACCAGACAGACTGTATGAGCATGAGGCTCTTGTGAGACGTCTTAGCATTCTCCATCTCTTTATGTTGCATTCTCACAATGATCGAGTGTTCACACACAGTCGCACCTCAGGGCTGAGGCACCGATACCTGTCTAAGCATAGCCGCCGTTGCCTGTGGCCTGTATTGTCCAGGTGATGGACGTAGCTGACCACGAGGAGTTAGCGTAGGCTGATCCTTCTGCACGCTACCCGCACACACCACGCAACCTCCAATCTGAGGTGAAAGTCCTCTGAGGCTCGGTCCGCAGCTTGTCTTCGGGACTAGGAGGAATTGAGGCTGGTGAACGAGCCAGCCTGCCACCGTCAGCAATAATGATGCAGCCTGGTCACGCAGACTCACAGGGGTTCGGTCGCCTTGGTGGCTGCATAAGCAAACAGGCGTCCGGTATGATGACTGCGCTGTCGAGAATTGAAGACAAACAGAATGAGCTTGGAAAGGATCTCATTTTCCCTTAAGCGACAGTGTCCCAGATCGCTTTTCGCAAAAACATCTCCATGTGGTTTTCTCGGTAGATCAGGGTGATGAAGCACAATGTCAGAGTACAAGGACTGGACGCGCGAGACTGAGAACGCGGTCCTCGACGAAGTTGCCGCCGCTCAGAACGACAGCCCCGAGCGCACCGACCCACCTCAGACGTTGCCGCCTGGCCAGCCATCTGAAGACACGCAAGTTGATAGAACCGCGTCGCCCCCACGACCTAGTACTTCATCACATTGGGAGCCCAGACCAGGCTTCGCGCACATCGACGGCGATGTCAATGGACGTGGGTACAATGAGACTTTGGTCGACATCGTGTGTGTGCCGTGTCCCGGAGCCGACCCCGTCGAGACATGGGCCCGCGACCCACTGCCGGAGGGATACTTCGGACGGGCCGCCGATGTGCCGCCGACTACGTTGAAAGAGCTCGCGGGAGCTAGTATTCTGTCACCGACGATCAATCGACATCTTCCCAAGGCGACCCATCTGTGGGTGAGGCAGGGGATCCGGAAGGAGGTTAGCGAGGCTCGCGTGCTTCTCTACCGTCATCGCGAGTTGGTTGAGGGAGTCACCCTTGAACAGCTTGCGGATGATTTGATTGAACAAGTTTGGAACACAAGATACGGCAACGTGAGTGTTTGACGTCTTTTCTTGGTGGGATCCACGGGATAACATAGCTTCAGCAACGGTCTCGTCCGTTATTCTTCATCGCGCATAGTGTTGGCGGCTTAGTCGTCAAGCTGGCTCTTTTGAAAGCAACTAAGAGCGAGTATTTCAAGCCGTTCATGTACAACTGTCATGGAGTTACTTTCTTCGGTAAGTTTGACGTCTTATTTGAAGACATCGGAAAACTTTTAGTCGCTGATGCCGGCATAGCAACTCCGCACAAGGGCTCAAGTTACCTGTCCATGAACAACTTGGAGGACAGTATTCGCCACCTTCTTCGCCTTCAACGACCGCTTCCACGCTCAATCTCCAACGATTTGAGACTAGGTCACAAACCTCTTCTAAAGATGGACGAGGAATTCTCAACAATTGCAAGCGAGCTCAGGATCTGGTCTTTCTATGAGACTATCGACTCTCAGCTTTCAGGCTCTGGGTCTACGAGTAGAGGCTTAGCGAAGGAGGTTCGATTCGGCGCCCCCATTGCATCCATAAAGTCATCATTACTTGGCGTTAGGCAGGAACGGGTCTTCTCGTTGGACAGCGAACATGCCAATTGCGCCTCTTTTGGTGAGGGGAACACAGAAACGATGAACACCTACCTACATGAACTCTCTGTAGCGGTTCAAAAAGCTACGGAACTGAGCTCCCAGTACATTCACACTCCGCTGAACCTCAAGAGACATGTCAAGGTCGAGATAATTGGCTTCTATGAAGACCCAGATGCAGACATGGAGTCCGCCATTCGTCTTTACTTCACGAAGCTCCATCTCCAAGAGTTTCTGGACAAAGGTCCCGAACGATGCTTGGAAGAACGGTTGAGAAGAAGCACACTCCGGCCTCGGTCTGACCCCAACCCGCCTCATCCAAGCCAGACAGACTCACAACACAGTTCTCATGGCCTGGGAATCATGGCTGGTTTCCAAGAGCTGGGGCAAAAGATATGGCGAGCTGGCTCAGACACCGGGAGTCGGCCCAAGAGCTCCGACTCCGAAAGTCAGGGCTCGCCTGGCATCGTCGTCACTCGTCCATCCATGGCTGGAGGATCCAATTCGATGCCTGTGGATGCCCTACGTCGAATGCAAAGCCTCAAGGTCCCAGCCTTGTCTCCGCCGGGGTTCAATCGGCCATCCAGTCGAGGTAGCAACGCCGACAGCACGAGGTCAGATCCAACAGAACTTGAGCTGTCGCCGAAGACGCCAGATCCCGAGCCTTTTGCATCAACAGGTGTAGAGAAGAGCTATTCAGAGCCATTTTCCAGACGACAAGACCGGTACTCGAGGGCTTCTGCCTTGGAGGATCTGACGGCTGGGTTTTCAAGACCTGACCCGACCGGTAGAAAGTTTATGTGGATTCACACTCCATTCACCAATCCCTCTTGGGTCAAGGTAAGATCGGGACCGCAATTCCTCACTCGGCCGAGCTAAATACCGCAATACAGGATGTTTTCAGTGTCCTAGCCAACCCTAATGACCCAAGTTTCGTGAAACTCTTCAACCATGATAACTGGGCATCGAAGCATGTCATCGGAAGACACTCTCAATCGCAAGCATCGTTCGTGAAACCGGCCTGCAACATCATTCCCCTCAACTCAGGTGAGCTTTCAAATGGAATGAGCCTGGTGTAACGTAAGCTGATTATGTCAAAAGTTCCCTCACCTCATCCGTCCCCCAACCTTTCTGGCCGTGTCAGTCCAGCCGGGCCTTCGTCAGCGTATCTGTACATGTACCTTCCATTCCTTCACTTCGATACATATATCGACATAGTCCGCCGACGCAACTTCATCAAGCAGCGCATGCAGCATGGCAGGTCTCGTCCGGTTCCGCGAGATATCGCCCAACTGGACTCCGCGGAGCTTCGAATGATCTGGGAGTATATAGGATATGACCCGCCACTCAATCACCGCCGGACTCTTGATCAATTTGCATACCCCTCCTTAAGAGACACGTGGGCTCGCGACGACGATCAGATGCTTTATAAGCTTACCAAAGATCGCGCGTCCACTGGAGTTGACTTGGAACAGCTGGGACTTCAGAGACGACAAACCACAGGATCGACATGGAGCCCGATGAACAAGCTCACGCCTTCGAGCACGGGACTGCTAGAGGATGAGGTTGATACAGATGATGAGAACCAGGATCTCGATGAGGTTATCAAGGATGGCAAGGTTCTCATGGTCGATGAGCTTTGGCTGTGGGCTATTGATACGAGTGGGTTCTCCCAGTTCGGTTCGATTGAAAGAATTCAGAACTGATAAATGCCTTAGAAACCTTAACCACATTCTTCAACAGAAGGGAATCAAAGCCAAAAGAGGGCCCCCTATTCCAGCAGGCAGACCTCAGGAACAGCGTATACAATGAGCTCAATGGAGATCTCACGGGCCGTTGTGAGAATGCACTGGATCTTGCAGCATTCATCGTACTTCATGCAATCACTGTTCTGCTCGATCGGGCTTCTCATCCTGACCTCGAAATCTTCAGAATATTTGAAGAAGCAATCAGCATGCTCGTCGGTCACCTCCAGCATCCTTCTGATTTTCCAAGCGCTGAGACTAACGGGTATAGACCGAGCGCATGACTTCTTCCCTGAAGCACTTCCGCATGCAGACATTCAAAGACGTTGGCTTCGAATCTGACTCGGATAGCAATCGGCCGGAGTCCATCAAGAAGCGCCATAAGCGTGAGCTCGAAGAAGCCGAGCGGGAGAACCGCTAAAACACGTCGGCACTGATGGAACTTCGCGATCTGGAGGATGAACTCAAGTCCCTCGAAAGGCTGTTCGAGACCCAGGACGGTGTCGTCCGAAATATGAAGGTGATCTTTGAGGGAGAAGACCTTAGAAATATCACAAAGAACGGACAGATGTACCTCGAAGAAGCTTTGGCCAAACTTGATGAGTACAAGAGCCAGACCCTAGAGATGCTGAAGAGAGTCGACACGACGAGGAATGACGTGAGTGATTGACATTTCAACCTGCAATGCTGAATCTTAACTGTTGGCTAACACATCACAGTACGAAAAACTCTTGGAGATGGTCCAGCGTAAGGCCCAAGTGGATGAAGTCCGTTGGTCGCGCCTTCAGACGGAGCTAGCCTCTTCGCAGAATCTCTCGGTCATGATTTTCACCACATTTACCGTCATCTTCCTTCCGTTGTCCTTCTTTACGAGCTTATTCGGCATGAACACGGTCGAATGGGACGCTCAACTTCCAACTATTGGCTTTATCGGTGCCGTTTCGCTGCCCCTGTCCGTGTTCATCATTGCAGCGGCGCTCATCGCCGCATTCAGTAGTCGTTTACAAGGATTTGTTCGGACGGGATACAAGGGTGGTAAGAAAGTCGTTGTGCTTGTGGCATCCAGCATCAAGAAGATTGTACCACAAAAAAAGAGGGAGAAGAGACGCATCAACAAGGTGGAACGGGAAGAGAGAAGAACAAGGAGGAAAGATGGTGGCTATGACTTTTGGGAGAATGTTAGGAGGGAACGGGCGAGCGAGTATCGGATTCCGGAAGTTAATCGCAACAAGACGAAGGCATGATACCAGGGAGTGATTGGGGACATTTGCTCGAAAAATGTCATTCGTTAGAATTATCTACAAGAATGTCTACGAGTGTAGAATTTTGTTGCGCCCATAAGTTTGACACCATCATACTTCACGAGTCCACCGGTCATTGCAATGGGCATCCCAGCGACGGAGTTCCAACTTTGGGCACACAGTAACCCTGGGTCACCGTCCCACCCGTGAATGTACTGGCAGCACTCTTCTTCGATACTCCATACGTCGCCTTGTTCGTCGGCGGAGCGGGGACAGTGAACGAAATGCACTGCGAATTGAGATCGCCGCATTTGTTCTCTGCAAGCAGGCACGGTGGGAGACAGGCACACGGGATATTGCCTTGCAGGTTATTTCCACAGGAAACCTGGACATTTAGCCACGGTATCCCGCCCAAGGGGCATCTCAAATTAGGATTGGCGTCGCAAGCTTGAGGCGTCACCTTCTTTCCAATGTTGCCCTGCCCCGCCGGGAGTCCGTTAGGAGTCTCCGGGTCGTAGTCAACAGTGAACTCGATCGCCGCCTTAAGTGTGGACAGCGGGACGGGAGTGGCCTTGGGCGGCGCTTTTGGGACCGCGCCGTTGCGGGCCGTATACCCTGTCGAGCCTTCAACGCACATGGTGTTATCTTCGAAGGCTGCGCGGGCAACATCTCGCCAGAGAGCAGTCATGTTATTGACATTATCGAGAGTGTAGTACAAACGACAGTCAGCCGCAGAGTAACGGAACTGGAGCGGAGTCGAGACGTCGTCCGCGCGAAGCTGATCTCGAAGGTTGAAGGCCGCATAACTGACGTACATGCCCGACTCACGAACATCCGGTAGTCTGGCCGCAGCAGTCGCGTCTTTATCCCGTGCAAAGGCGAAGTCGGCATCGAGGAAGTCGCCCGAATAGATGCGGGCTCCACGAGTGCCGCCCGCCGCTTGCATTGGGCCGGGCTTGGGGGCACCGCCTACAGCGATGGTGCGGGCTTTGCCTTGAGTGGTAGCGATCTCGAGGAAGAGAGCGCAAGCGGATGAACAGGCACCATCGGTGAGCTACGAGATGTGTTAGCCCAGACGTTTTGTAATATCACGAACCAAACGGTTTTGGGTGGAAGGTGTCTTGACTTACAATAACGATGTTTTCAGGGTCGAATGGCGGCGACTGACCAACATCTTTGTTGTCAATGTAGCGGGTCATCAGCCAACCATCAAAAGCGGCTTGGTGGAAGTACGGATTGGACAGATCGTAGCGTTCCTTGTGTTTATGTTAGCTGAGAGCTTTCCATGATACTTGTGCATTCTCTTGTCATTGAGACAACGTATCACCAAGCTGAATTCGTCGTCATTGTATCTCCGCGGGCCTTCATACTCCTGCCATGAGGTAAAGTTCTCGTTGGTCTCTGCGTTCAAGCGAGACGTGATAACCCACTCATCTGCCACCAGCTCGACCTTTGTTTTGAACTCTGTCGAGTTGCTCGTCGGAAGTCCCTCCCAGTAGTTCGTTGTCGCAGTGCCCAGAACATTTGCCATGTCAAAGCTGCGTCTCCGGCTTCCGGCGAAGGGGTCGATGCCAGGGAACAAATCCCGTAGCAAGAGAAGTGCAAGGCCAGTTGTGCCACCATAGTTGTTCGTGAGATCAATCACCAGTTTAGAAAGGCTTCTGTTCTGGGCACCCTCGAGAAAGGTGTCGACAGCCAAGCTGAAGTTGCCAATGTCCCATCCGTATTGGTCAAAGTGCGGAATACTGAGCACGGCGGTAGAGATGTCCTCGTAGAAGTATCCGGTCACGACACCACCGTTTCCAGTCGCGTCCAAGTTATTCTGCACGACATCCGGGTTAGGCGGGAATGCTCCCTGACTCTCGTTATAGAAGCTTCGGCGTTGTTGCTGCGGCACTGGGTTGAGGGTGCCGCTTAACGGTTCACCGCCTCCAAAAGCTGGCGGAAGCGGAACTTCACTATAGGATGCTGGCAACAATCCGAGAACGAAGTAGTTGTAGAAGTCACCGCCGGTTGTCAGAGGACCAGTGAAATCTGGGTTGTTGTAAATTGCAACCCAGTAGGTCTCTTCCACAGCGACTTCGTTCAGATTAGGATCTTCGTAGGTGAAATTCAGCGAGTCCCCTGGGTAGAAGGTGCCGCTTCCGGCAAAAATGTTCAACGCCCCTATGATATCCTGTACAGGATTGCCCATAATCTGGTTCCAGTCGGCGTGGGGTTCAAGCATGCCGACTGAGTTCAGAGCAGCGTAGCGAGTTAGGAAGTCGACAATGGGTTCGTCGTTAATGTGAGAGATGGCGGAAATCTTGGTTCCATTGTCTCGATAATCGCGGACCTGAGCTTGAGTTCAAAGTTAGTAATACTTACACAAGATTCCGGGCCAGAGCCACTCACATTCAAAGTACACCTTCGGGGTTTCCTTGCCATCGATTGATGCAGTGACGAGTGACCAGGGGCTGGAAAAGGAGAAGGCCGAGAGAATTCCAGCAGCAAGATCCACATGAGCATCATGAACTGAGTAGACCAAAAGCTGTAGGTCGGCCTCAAACTGGTACTGGTTCTTATAGACACCTGAGGTTACGTTCGCCTTCAAATATTCCAACCCTTGGTTAAGGTCAAACGCGGGTTGTTGATAACCTTCGGGAGGGTTCTTGAGGTATGCCAATGTACTTTGAAACTGCATAGTCGTGTTGTAATATTCGATAAAGCGAAGTGCCACGGCATCGTTGAAAGGAACGCTAGTCAAGCAAAGATATACGTCCGAGGCATAGAAGATCCGATATCCTGCGTTTTGATCAACACCAAGGAGAAATCAACTCTGCATAAACGATACTTACCATCATTGACAGCCTCAATAATCTCGCCACATATCGATTGTGGTGGAACAGGCTCATCCTGTCGTCGTGGCAAACTCTTCGGAGCCTCGGACGGGCGAGCAACCACGGCACTTAAGCAGTGGCTCAGCAGCAATAAAGGGACTTTGAACAGCATTTTGACTTGATTTCAACCAAACGGTGGTAGATTTGACTTGCAAAAAGCTCTTTAACACAAAATTCAACAATGGCGAGCGATGGCTGCAATCCTCTTATTAATCAGGTTCCATCAGTGAGGCAAAAAGCAAAGGTCTGCACCTGCGGGCGCCATTTCCCATCTAAGATTAGACATTCGGCCCCCATGACCCTGCTAGGCAATCGTAAATCCAGAGCCTGGGGACCAGACTGCTGGGCTGCATCGAGGCTGCATATAGTGCGGCCCGATGTAACCATTGCTTCTTCGAATGTGGAATACCAGACGTAGAGCCCGTCATCGACCAGTTCTCCAAGGCTACGCGAGACTAGGCAACACCATTCCCAACTTGAGGCATGCAACAGCCATGAAGTCACAACTATTTCACCAGTGCACATCGACGAGGCCAGGTATTCTCCTATCTACATCAAATTATGTGTAAGTCGCTTCAGAGAACTTCGAAGTACACCGTCAACCCTCTGTATCTGAAAATGAGCTCACGATGCGTCAATGTCGATAGAAAAGAATAGCTCCAAGGGATGTGCCAACGGCTTGTGGCTGCGGCCCGTCGTTGTAGCATGAGTGGGACCTGCTTCTAGGGCTGGGCTGCTTATCACGCGATAAGTTCAGTCAATAAGACATGTGGCTTGTCTGGGTCCCGTAGGATTCACGGCTGAGATGTAAGTCAGCACTTAAGCATATTGGTTTGATTAGTTTGGTAAGTAAGGGAAGATGATTTTGCGTGAGATTCCAGCAACTCGGTGAGGCGCAGCCCCTGCAGCTGCATGAGTAGCTTGATTTTCCCCTCTACAGCCCCGGTAGTATCAACACACTCGATTTTACGAACCGCCAGAAACGGTAAGATTGTACGCCTGCTGGTAAGGCCCTGCTAGGCAACCGTCAAATCTCTGCACCCGTTTTTTTGGTGACACAAGGCGCTTGCAGACCCGGAAGTGGGTGTGATGAAGTCGATGGTTCTGCTCACCACGTGCATCTTCGAGCACGGCGATTTTCTAGAGGTGGAACTAATTGAGTTTCTTGAACGGGTGGCCTTTTCGCGACTCACGCTGATCCGATATTTCTTTCCCGTTGAGGAGCCCTATCCGTAGCGTCCGGTGGCACGGTGAACGAAAGAAACTTAACCAACGTTTCTTGAATGTCGGAAGCCTGCCGGCTCCGTTGAAGATTTGAACTCTGCTGCTCTGCTGGGGCCAAGATACAGCCGTTGCGCCGTTTCGACCCTGAGCCTTTCAATACTAGTACCGAAACGGAGACCCTAAAACATGGACGCCGTTGAAGCAGAAGAAGTGCACCATCCCGCGGTGAGGGAACTGTTCGAGAGCAGGTCAGAAATGCACCCCGCATTGAGCGAGTCGCACGAACCGGGCGCGGATATCTGGCAGCCACTGTGGGACTGGGTGTTCATGAACGACATCTTTCAATGCTGGCAACGGGATGACAACAAGTGGATGCTGCGCTGTGTTGGTAGACCAGGGTCAGGCAAGGTGCGTACAAGTTGTTTCTTGTTTTACGTTTTCCCTGGCATTTTCCTTTGCATCTCCTTCCTTTGTTTTGCAGGTCGCAGTTTGCAGTTTGCATGAAGGTCATGGGCCTCCAGATCGTCCCAAGGGTTGTTCGGATGCCAAGACGCTGGTTGGTGATGCATCACACTGATAGAATTCATGCGCTGATTACCTACTTGCTTACTTACAACTCGTGCCATTTCAGACGACCTTGTCCGCGCTGGCGACCAAGAGGTTGAGAGAACAGTACCATGGGGAGAGGGAAGCCGTCGCCTCAGTTTTTGTGCGGACGGACGTGGCCTCGGGCGGTACCGCCTTTGTGGAAGACGTTCTGACGAGCATATTCCACCAACTGTGCGTCAACCACACACAGGTCGACGAGGACGAAGCGTACGTCGCAAAGTATCGACTTTACCTCGACGCTAGGAAGCACGGTCATCGCGACATCTTCCGGATTAAGCTTATGCGAGAGGCGTTGCAGTCGCGACTTGGCATGCTCGATCGCGCGTTCCTTGTCGTCGACGACTTTGACAGGTGTAGTCCGGCTGTTGACCTGTTTCTCGAGAACGAGCTGGCCATCTTGGCGAACGACTCAAGGCTCAAGGTACTCATCACCTCCCGCGTCTCATGTCTCAAGACGATACCTACTTGGCAATATTGCGACTCTTGCGATGACGAGACGTCGAAGTTCCTCCATGTCTACTGGCGATGTGAGAGCTGTAAGAAGGGAAAGGTGAAACTGGATTCATACATTCTCTGCCAAGAATGCAGAGACAATGAGAAGACATGCACCAACTGGTAAGTTTGCCATGGCCGTGCCAAACTAAACACTCTCTTTGCATACTTCACCCATTATCGTGTTGCTTTCTCACTTCATGAAATGAACTTTCTGCTATTACGGGAAGACATGCGGCTCCTCTCGAACCAAGTTGAAGTTGAGACTATCGAGTGGAATAAGGCTAACATCCGAGGCGAATGCGAAGCGGAGACGCCGCAGACTTCGTCCAACCTTTTGATCATATTGAGCTTCAAGTCCATTCCGCCATGGAACCGGTCTCACGATTCATCAATTGGGACCTGGAGACAGAGCACGGGGACCTTGGCCTGGGCAGCCGCAGCAACAACAGCAGGGAGAACAAGCCCGACGAGCTACCACCACTATCCGCGTTTGGCAGACGGCTGGTCGACCCCCGAAACCATGAGGTCTTTGCCGACTTGCGACATCAAATTGAAAGTCAGGCCAGCGGTAACATCAGTCTCGCTCGTCTGCGACTGGATGACCTCCACCGAACCCAATCTCTCGACGCCGTTGCCGTTCAGGCAGATAAACTGCCTGCGAATGTCGTCTCCTTCTTCGACGCTGGCATTCGACGCATCGAGGAGCAGCCGCCTGCGCAGCGAGACCTCGGCTTGAAGGCGATTGCCGCCGTCGCGCATTATGATTTTTCGCAAGATGGTGTAGCGTATGAGATCGTAGAGAAAGTCCTTCATCGAGCTGCCAAGGCCTCCGCTCGAGCTTCCGCCAAGAGAGCAAATTCAACTCCGACGGTATCATCGTCAGTGAAGTCTCACAAGAATTCTACGGCACCCAAGAGGCCAGAAACAACGACATGGGTTCATGTGCCTCATCGCAGCCTCGAAGAGATGCTGCATGCCACGCGTGGGTTCCTGGAGTTCGGCAATCAGGAACATCGACCATTACGGGCCTATTGTCAGGCCTTCCACACGTACGCGCAGGAGAACTACAATGAGTCGCTCGTATGGGCGCACGCGCAGCTCGATTTTGAAGGGGAGGGCTTGGCGGAGTTCGGCAACAAAGGGATGAGGCGCTCGCGGACGGGCGTCGCGCATTTTGTGGAGAAGAGGGACCAAGCGATGACGCCGGGGCCTTTTCATCAGGAACCACCACCAATCTGGACTAATAGACAGATGGGCGAAGGAGGATGGGGGCCCAGTCTTGTTGGTGGTGGTGGCTCGGGTGCGAGCCGTGGTAACGCTCCCGATGCTACCGTTACTGCCGCCGCCGCTTCTGACGGCTCGGGAGCGCATGGGGAGGCCCCGTTACGATCTGCTGCGGCTATGGCTGCTGCTAAGCGGAAAATGGTCAAGGCCTCCGACTTTGAACGGGACCAGAGCTTCAAAATGGCAAGGAGAGGCACGAGCTGGGCCTGATTCAGACACAGATACGTTCGACGTTTACCTTAATCGATGTTTGGTGTGACTCCATACGGGGACTGGGGTTTCGCTTCGGCAGTGACATACCGCTAAGGTTGGTCCATGTTACCTGAATAGGGTAGCGAAGAGAAACACACTGGGAGGCTTGGAGGGAGACAACGTTTGACGTATGGATACCTGTCGGACGGGGACGGCAAAATTCGAATACAGCGCCTAGAAGAGAGAAAAGCTCGAGCACGTGTCAGGTTCGTTCAATCGAGAGTGAAAGCCACTGACTGGTGGTGGACCGCGGGGAAAGACAAGTGAGAGATTGCGAGAGACGGACGAGAAAGAAAATTGATGTCTTGTTTGAGGACTCGGCTTGGCTGACAGGGCGTTAAAGGCTCGCCTTAGAGCTGGCATCGTCCTTGTTGATTCCCTGTCTTGGTAGACGATCCTTCGAAATCGAAGACCCAACCGTCTGTCCGTTCCCAGAGACGTCATCCAGCTACCCCCCTGCAACATGCCAGTTTGAGCAAGTTGAGCGGTGCAACTTCGTTCCGAAACCAGCCCTACCTGCGATTCCTGTGGGTGCCTTGGTGTGGTCCATTTCTGTCGGCCCAGGATCTTTCCGTAAGAGCGCTTGGGTATTCCTCTCCGAAAAATCTGATGTGCCTGTGTGTAAGTGTGTGGATGGTGTGTCGCGATGTGTGTACCTACGTCGTGGAAGAGTATGTGCGGTGCTCTTCTCCTCTACCCACCTAAAAGAGTTGCAAGTCCACGTGCGCCAAGCAACAAACAGGTTTCAAGATCATGTATCGAAACAAACTCCTCGAGAGTATAATAGTTCGTCCCGGTCGCTCCAACCATGTCACTGTAGCTCTCGAATCTCATGCCAAGTTGACCTGTTTCGTTTTAACCCGCCTACTTCAATTCGCTTCCCCTGTCTATCGTTCACCTCTTTTTCTTCGTGTAAATTATTGGGTATTTAACACACCTTTTCCGATACTGAAGGATATTTCTCTGCACAAACTTGAGCTCGGTGGTACACAAACAAAAAACGTCAAGATGCAGCTCACAACAATTCTCGCGACCGCCGCGGTGATGCTCGCCGGCTTCTCGGCAGCGGCCCCACTCGAACGCCGGGCCTTCAGTGCCGAACTCCCGATCAGCCCGGAGCAGATCAAAGTTGTGGAGGAAGAGGCGCGAGGATCGCTCCCCAACTCTGCACCACCGCCCAAGTTGGAGCCGAGCAGTTTGACAGCTTTCCAGCTCATTCAGTTCAATGAACAATTCGAGGTCGCCTTCTTCTCATCCATGCTGGAAAACGTCACCAATGGAGGACCTGGCTGGGAAACAACCGAGAAAGATAAGATGGTCGACGCGCTTAAGGTTGTTGTTGCTGTAAGTTTCTCTTACCTTTGGTCAGCGAAGAAGCAAAAGAAGGTTGTCATCGGGATTCGCGGAACTGGCACTGACAGCTATGACAGCAAGAAAAGCTCCATGCGCTCGACGCTAAGGGTGTCTTGGACCACTTCAAGGCTTTTTCACCTCCGCCTTGCAAGTATCAGTTCCCGACAAACGACTTGAAATCAGCCGTGGCCCTCGCCGAAACCTTTACCTCTGTGGTGCTCGGCACTCTGCAAGATGCGAACCAGCTGCTGGCAAAGAATGGCGACGCCGGACCCGTCCGAGCCGTTAGTGCCGTCATCGGCCAAGAGGGCGAGCAAAATGGATTCTATCGCAGCATTCTCTCGCGCCCGCCATCGTCGCAGCCTTTCCTTACGACCTCTATCGCGCCATTTGCCTTCTCTGCGCTGCAGTCTTTCGTTGTCAAAGACTCTTGCCCGTTCAAGATGAACCAGATCGACATCCCCGTCTTTGCGCCACTGAACGTTATGCAGATGGCAGGAGGAGAAATTGAGGCTAAGAACCAGATGCTCAACTTCGAAGTCGACTTGCGGGAGATCGTCACGGCAGGCCGTTTCCTCGGCAAGGACAAGGCACCTTTGTTCGTGACCTACCTGAGTGGACTCAACGTTCCCCTGAGCGTCCCAGTCATGAACCCACAATGGGACGGCGCGAGGATCGCCTTCCAGGCCGAATTTCCCTTCGATAAGAACAGCATGTTTGGCCTGTCTATTGCTGCACTTACGTACGAGGGCAAGTTCACCAACCCTGACGACATTCCCAAGGCAACCCTGGCAGGTCCCGGATTGATCCAAGTCAACAAATAAAGGGTCGCAGCCTGTAGAGTTGTAATTGTACAAATGGTGTGGCATGTTGGCGAGCGTTGTGTAGAAGATCTGGAAGATATCCCAAGCCAAGGCGTTTTTTGGCGTTCAAATAATACAGCATAGACTAGCAATTTACTTTCAAGCGTTCATATCTCGGGTTCACATCCTAAACCACTCGCCATGACTACCTTACCTTACATGTGCTCCAGTCTCTCCATCCATCATCTTGGAAAGATGAATGTGAATTCGCTCTTCACTCAGGGTCATATCTTGGACGCGGCGTCGCCTAGGAATATGATGCTGGAACAATGAATTGCTTTTAATGGCAATTCAAGGACTACGAGGTTGCTTGACGGTCCATCACGTCAAATGGCTACTAATCCGTCAAATCTGCACCCCTCAATCCTAATCTGGCTTGGTCGCGTCATGACGAGAGAGCCCCTACTTGTGAAATCCACTATCGGGCTCCTTTAATGGCCGTACCTACTTCTTCTCGGCTTCTTCAGATAAGTCCGGGAACTCTCGTACAGTAGCCGATGACGCTAGTATGAGGCGTTGGAGAACATCAGACGATGAGCCCCTTGCCGAGCACAGAATGGTCTTCCGACCTCTCGACAACAGAGGGGAATATCGCCGGCCCGATTGGGAAATCTTTCACATCTCTCTAGGTCACTTCTCACTGGCAACTAATACGAGCAATTTCAATTCCATACCGAGCGACTATTCCGTGTGGACAATGGTGTTGGACATTCCTGGATGCCATCTTGCTCATACTTCTCGTCGCCAGGGTCGACTATGTGCATGTGGTATACTATGCAGTAGATCAGTCCGAGGCAAACATGGTCTCGACGATCCATTAAACACTCATTAAGATCGCCATAAATCTGTGTGTGCGACCAACGGTCAACGAGAAACAAAACGCGAGAGCGATTCCCTGTCGTGCCCCCCATTCCGGCCACGGGGCCGTGTGCCTGTGCACAGAGGAGGGTCTGGTACACGCTCCGTCTCAGACCACCACCAATACTTCGGATTCAAGGGTTGCCCTTTTGACAGTTCGGACGTTTGCCTAAGTGTTGCAGTAGATGCAGTGCCACGACACAGGATAGCCCGGCACGGCCGACTAATAAGCTCACCAGGGGTTCGGTACACAATGTTCCCGAACGGGAAAATCTGACTTACGGGCTACTCGAATACCCTAGAAGTCTAGATCTGTGACGAAAAGACCAGAATTTGCGAATCGGACTGAATGATTGACGGCAAGTCTCCCGACGCAGGTATGTCGGGTGATCAGTTGGCAGTTACTACTGTCGGTGTCCATTCCGTCACTATCCGGGGCTGCTCCCAGTCTGCCGGTGTGCTCAGCCCAACTATCTGTCACGGAATGCGAGGAAGAGGAATTGGAATGATTGGTCATCGGGTGATACATCAGCTGGAAATCGAGGGCGAAGGGGGGAAGAATCGATTCGATCGCTGTAAGAAAACGGAAGGCGGGGGTGGTCGAGCTTGGCCTCGGGTAGATGGCAGGCTTCAGAGACATGTGTCCCTTACTCAGTTGCCGAATCCCGGGACCAATGATTGAATGCTCCTCAATGGCCAAGATGCCGAATGTCTAACTCGGACTCAATTCGTATCTAAAGGGTGTCCTGTGGAAGCTTCGATCAACCAACGGACCAAGGAACGGCGATTCGTAACTGACCCTTGGGCCGAGTCATTCCTCCCGGAACTCCATGTCGGGGCGTTAATTCGCAACGGCGTTCAAATCTGCTTTGGCAGTAAGCTTATTTGCGCCCGACTGGGGCACTTACAATGACTAAGGAACTCTCATCGTCTTTTTCCCGCGGTCTAGGCCGGCGGATCACGGATTGTTTCCGACAAGTCAGGGGTACGGCTGAGCCAGGAGTTGGTCATAGTTTCTGACTTGGTTTCGGCAGAGGCTCCAGTCCCGTCAGTGTTCCACAGGTTAAGTAGTGGATGGAAGAAATAGCATTAACTAGTACTCGAACCTAAGTATCTACCATTTTTATGATTTTTCTCCCTGTTGAATTCCAACGATTTGTAGCTGTCCTTGAGTTTCTAGAGTAATTAAAGTAGGTAGTTTCTTGAATGAAAGAATGTTGCGTCTAAACAAAGGTGAGTTCTTGGCCCACAGCATTTAACAAGAACTGAGCTGAAGTCAATTAACTTTCAATGCTTGCATTTCTCGCCTTTTCTGTGTAAAGAACTATGCATGAGTTCTGAAGTTTACATCAAAAATTTTACTCGCCAATGGATGATATGTGCTGGTGATACATACTTCACCGGCCGCGGGCATGGGGTAGGTCTTGTGGGTTACTGAATCGGCCGTTATTTGCTGGTAAGTCCATCGCTCTCTGTTTGTCACTAATAGTGACATGGCATGACTTGGCTGAAAGCGATATTGATTTCGATTACTTTGCCTTGTTATAGCTATGTCAGTATGCTATCACCACGTCCATGACGCAGCTACGGATTGGGCTTCGCTGGTTTTGTATTTGCTTGCGTGGATCCGATAGAACGCTACATCTCTTTTAGCCCGCGTAATATAGATGTGAGATTAAAGAGTACTACGGGTATTGTAATCCAGAGAATCATTTTATAATACGGCATCGAACCTCCAAATTATGTCTGGTTGTTCAAGGATTAATTTCTTCCTTGGTTGATCATAGACCTAGGTACTACAGCGAGACAAGGCGTTTTCAATTGCATCCGCTATGTTAAATCGGTTCTTAATCGTCAAAGTAAAGCTGAAGCTAGATTTAAGATCAAAAGTATGCTTGCAGATTCTTGCAAGGCATCGTATGATATTGGCCCCTAAGCTCCGTTTCTCGACGGCTTCAAATACCACGTTGTCAGATCAAAACTGCGCTGAAGTGGAACATAGTATTTGCAGAGAAAAAGACTATAGATTTTTTATGTCGGTATGCGTATTGAATCATGTCTCGAGTTCTTATTTAATGACAATTATCATCGAATCCATTGATCTACCATGATCATCCGCAGAGCATGAAAACCTGGGATGACTGCAACGGTAAAAGAAATGGCATCGAACTTTGTCGAAACAAGCCCCGCGCGATGAAAATTTCTGAGTTCACACATCTAATTTCTGAAATCCACAGATATTATTTATCGTTGAGGTTGAAATTTGCCTTCAAAGTAGGACTTACAGGTGAAGCAAACGGATAATGGTGTGATCTCGATGCAATGTGTTCAGAGACGGCAACGATGCATCCATAACGGCCTTTGACCTCGTACATGAGAACAATAAATCATGTTAGATGCCGTCAGGCGAGAACATCCTACTTGTGGGCTACCGAGTTGTGGAGAGAACGGCCAACGACTAAGAACATGTCGTGTCAGAGTTTCATACTGGATATTATACCACCTTGTTGCTTTAGATTCATCATGTCAAAGCGTGGCATGGGCTGGATCTGCTTTGCATTAATAAATGTCCCCCAGAAGAAAGCGGTACAGGTATTATCGAAAAGGCTTCAGGGGTTTTCTGCTTTAGTTCACTCTTCAAACCAAAATGATCTGTGTCCATCCTCGATCACTCTCATGGGCTGAAAGAATAGCGTCTATGACATCTTGGTTTTCTTTACCATGAGATCTTCCTCCCCAAAGGTACATCCATCCGATCTTACGATACGTGTTTTTGGACGCGCCAACTTTCTCCAGGATGAGACAAGTAACGCCATTTGTATCACCAGACTGGTCCCTTTCAAGATCCTCCCAATTGACTTCCTGATTTCTTAAGGGCAGTAGTGATGTGTGACCGCTCTTTTTCAGATTGTCCTCAACTGCATCAAGGTAAGGCCATGTCGTAAATGGAGGGAAGGCCTTGTCTTTAGAGCCGAAATGGATGAGCCCATCGTTTGTAAGTGGGTATTCTCGCTCATAAGTTGCATCATACACCTTCGCTCGCAGTGTTATGCTACCACCGATTGCATTGACCAAGTCGTTTCCCGCACTTGTCGTTGTCACACTTGCGTCCATTACCTCTTCTAGAAAGTGATATCCGTGAGCAGGGTGTGTTGGCTGTACTGGCCCATCAACAGATGCCCATGACCAGGATGGAGCTCTGTATTTGCTCATGATCCTCGGCTGTGGCATCAATGTATACCAATCTAGCTGATGTAGAAGACGTGAGCGCCACAAGCCAGCAAGATAGGTGTCACCTGTAACTTCCTGGAAGAGCTTGGCAATGCCCCCTAGGGCGTAAAGCTTGTCCTCTTTGACGCTGAATTCGCACTTGGAGTAAGTAGCGACGATATCAATCCAAAGATCCAAAGTATCGAATGGCATGAGGCCTTCAACTTTGGTCTCATCGTCATTTCTTTGTGGTGGAAGGAGGCGTTTTATGCTTTTCGAGGATTCATGAAGTGGAATTCCTCGTGGAAATCCCTCGCATTTGTGTTCCTCTAAGCATTCCCACATAACTTGACTTCTTGTGAAGTAGATTTGTCGCGGTGATAAGAACCGCTCCTGGAACACCCATCCCCTGGTGTGCAGAGCACCATACAGGAGGTGGCGATCCCAATATCCTTTATCAAACATGTAGAACTCCCCGGGTTCTTGGAAAGCGAGGTTTGACTTGACGATGCCCGGCCGGATGTTCTTTGTGACACGAGATCGGAACAATCCGCCAGCAGGGCTACTCGAAGCAGATGCTGCAACGTTGCACGCTGCATTACTGTATACTTCTCTCATCGTGAGCGCTTCCTTCTCCCAGTCATTCCTGGAGTCTTGTATGATGCATAAACAATCTATCCAGACATACCGGATGCCAAGATGATGTGCAACTACAACCAAGTCCTGGAATGTTTGCGGTAGTTGCACAATGGGACTTCCACGACCCAGTAAATCCAGGTTGTGTGATGACAAAACCAACTTTTGAGGTTCGGTACCCCACCGGTAACTCAAGGTCATATACTGAGGCCGCGGTTGATAGCGCTTGAGTTTTGAATTCTCTGACCTTACAACAAGTCTCCAGGTTGTCTCCCCCCTGGAACCTATGTCGACCAGGCGAGTTGGCAGCCATTTGGCGGCCGAGGTAGGCAGCCGCTTGCATTAATCATGGCCATGGAAACACTCCGAAAACCAGGAATGAGCTAAGTCAAGAGTTCCTGTGGAGCCAGTGCTTTCGTCAATCTTGTCGAACGAGAAAAGATCTTCGTATTCTCTCTCTGTCGGTAATGTTAGCAGTTGCTGTGCATTTTACTTGGAGTGTTGGATTGGGCATCGATATGTTGAGTAGTCGAACATACCAGATGAAGGAATCAGCCTGAATCGTAATTCTGTACTACGTTCGCTATGGGTCTGCGTGGGATCTCGGTACATGACTATCACTCTGATCTGGTGGAGAATATCATTACCCTCATAATATTCCTTGTCGACTCTGAACGACAATGGCCGCCATAATTGGGGATCTAAGGACTCCCACCCTATCCTGTGCAGCTCACTTAAGTTCCATAATTTTGAGCAGATGAAGCAGTCTCGTAATACTGCCTTTCGAAAGGCGTCGAGAGTTTGGTCTGGTGGCGTGATCCAAGGACTAGAGGTGGAGTGGCTCGATGTTGGCTGAACTACCTGCTTGCAAATAGAGCATAGAAACGTCGTGTCCGTAGACATGTTCGAGTCACAGTCAAGTGTACGTTCCGTTAGCGGATATGTCATGAAGTAATAGCCCATGTTCTTCAAAGGCATACTGGAATTAATTTGGTTATCGTCAGGCTGCAAACCAACGTGAGGTAGAACTTGGCCCCGCTTCCAAGGCCAATCCGCCACATGACTGGATCTCACTCATCTACCCGCATTAGATCTCGCAGGCGCTCATTCAGGTCAAGGCTAAATACACATGCGAGCTCGAGATACCTTACGGAGTAGCTTACCTTGAGAGCCGATCCCGCGAAGGCACCTCGACTGAGGCGCGCGACAGTAAGTACAAGATATGAGGTTTAATCAATCTCGCTGACAGAGAACATCCTCCGACATTGTCTACTCTTCAACAACTTGGCAGGACAAGTTGAGTAATAAATTGCGCGACTTTGAGTCTCTCCGGACCAATATAATTGCCACGGAAAATAGAGAGCAACGCTCCGCGACTGCTGACATACAAGCCATATGTTATTTGCAAAAATGAATATAGAGTATTTGAGCTGATTGATAAAATGATTGTGGAGTTCCATATGCCGGCCACGTGGGGCCAGCTCTGGACAAGGTCGGCCCTGGCAGCGGTGCGCGCGGGCTGCGAGACACCCCCCTTAATACGGCCCAGCCATTCGGCACTCTCGTCCGAACGGGGCACTAGCATAGCGGGAGACAAAACCATGTCAATCTGTCAACGTCTACGGAGTACTTGTAACAAATCCCAGCGGCTGAGCGTTTTGGCGGTGTTCCGGTAGGTGGCCTTTGTTGGTTCGGCTCAATCGCTCTTGGTTGCTGCAGTGTCCGCGTCACTCACGCCAGACTCTTGAATGGCGCATCAGGGGCGACAGCTCTGCTTTTTCTACTCAGCGGCTGAGTGAGCACGTGTTTTGAACAGCAAGACACATCACTGGCATTGGAACGCGTCGGCCGGTGTTCCAAATCCAGAGGAATGTTCGAGAGTCGGTTAAGATTACGAAAGCTTGGAGCATTCTCCAGGCCTAGAAACTCAGACTTGCGTGCTGGAAAAAGATTTCTGGGCCAGTTGCCTGTGAACTGCGGACGGCGGCTTGCGCGGGTCCGCTTCAGGAGAGTTTAGACTTTAGACTCATCGGACAATCGCTAGGATCAAGACCTCAGCTTAGGCCCCATTAGGTATTCGGATCCACGCGAAAGGTCCCTAGTTTCTTGCCTCCTAGAAGAGCAAAGATGTCATCTCGGGCTGTCCGTTTTCGAGCTGGCAGGGCTGTCGGCCTGACTCTCAGCCCTGGAACCCCTGAAGCGCATGAATCATCAATCGCGGCTGTGGCGGACCACTGTCGCGGGTTCTGCCGAGTCCTTGATATTTTTGGCGCATCGTCGCTGGAGGCGTTGTTGCTTTCTTCAAGTTTTAGACAATGACTTCTTCGACAGAATTTATTGTTGTAGAAATGTATCGTAAAGGTGGCTATTTCTTGGGGTCTTATACCGCCCATCAAGATCTTGCATGTCTCAGTTTGCGTGTTCGAAATTTCCCTTGAATACCACGGCCTCTTGGAGAGGACTCGGCGTGCCCTGTGGGGGCGCGTTCTCGACGAACGGCATTGCCCCGGTCGGTGCAACCGGCCGGCAACAGGCCTGTTGTTTGACGTTCAGGAATTTAGAAGCCAGGCTAAGTGGGCTGGACTTGGTCTCCATCTTGGGGTTGTATCCACATCCACACGGGAGAGCTTTAAAGATGTCATTCCCTACGGTATCCTTCGTGACATTAACCTTGCATTTCTCGTTCGAGGTGTCTTGTGGACATTGTCGATTACCGCAGATGCCTTCATAGGCAATCGCTCACGTGCACGTGCATACCGCTTCAACCATTGGGAGGCCAGCCCTCTAGACGGCTCACACGATGCCTTACCCATTCAGAAGAGCGCAAAGTATGTCATCGAGGGTCCCGTCGCCATATGGAGACCGGTTGCTAACGTGAATGGCTTCCAGCGCTGCCAACTTTGACAGCCCAGGATGAACTGGAAAACGCCTCGATTCTCCGCAACGATGCCGACAATGGTCACTTCCGCGGCCTGCCCGCAAGCCGACAGTCGAAGATGAAGGTACTGGGGAAGGTTCTGTCACGATGGGCAATCACGATGGTCATTATTATTTCGATCTACGTCGTCATATGGACCTACTCCAACAAGACTGTCATGACACAAACAACGAAGCGACAGTACAACGCCCTCATCACCGGTCTCTCGATTGCGCTGGGTCTCGCAGTGGCGAGTAGTCTCAACCACATGGTGGCCGAGCTGAGATGGTGGATCCTAAGCCGTCGGTACAGGTCGAAGAGAAAGGTGGAATTGATCTTGCAGGCCGACAACCTAAAGCACACCATTGCATTGGCAGCGAGGTCAAAAAGGTGGTCGATCCATCTTGCTGCCGTTGGATGGCTCATCTTGACAATCGTAAGGGAGTTTGAGGCCTCGTATGGAGCGATGTCACTAACCGGATCGTCAAGGGCTCTCAAGTAGGTCTCGCAGCAATCGGCCTCTGTTACTCGACAGATACAGCCGATAAGCGGGCTCTATTGGTACCAGGCAATGTGTCTATCGCCAACATGGCGTCCATCGAAACTGAGAAGGTCGTCAAGTCCAAGACTCAAGCTCTAGGTGCTCTACAGTACACAGCGAACAGGTCGGTCTTGTTTAGAGTCCCAAGATCCTCCATATCTACGAACTGACAGCTGACAATTTCCAAGCTACGGAACCATTTCTCTAGCTTACGACACGGCGGAAATATCAGCTGCCCCATTAGCCAGAGCGATCCACGTCCCGAGTGATCCCCTGATGTTCTGCACAGATACGGTGTGCAAATATGTCTTTTACGAAACCTCCACAGCCTCCATCAAGGATCCTGACGCCAACCCAGTCACCGTCGCAACAGACCGGAGCGTCAACTCCACGGCGAAATGCACAGCCTGGCCCGTCATAGGCGGCGGCAACGGCACGACTACCAACGTGACGGTAGCACTCGAAAACAACCGATCCTGGGATATCTTCATCCCGAACAGAGGCGGAACCGACCAGACGACCTTCATGACCTACAGCCAGTTCGACTGCGGGACAGGATGCTCCATGGTCATGGCATTCGAGGCATCGGATACCTCACCTTGGTACTACAGCTGCAATGTGACAATCGGTCAAGTCGCGAACGCCACCCGTGCCGAGCACCAGATCGGCGCCAACCTCACGTCTTTGGCCTCAGCCGGCATCGCTCTACAAGGATACGCTGCCTCGTCTTTCGTCAATGATACCAATTTTCAGTATCAGATGTATCCGTCCGAGTCGGTGTTTGGCACACCTATGAATGGGACAACCTCGGATATGGAGGCAATGCTATCGCGGTTTGCTATCGGGGTGGTCGCAATCAGCGCTGACAGTAATACGAATCTTGTTATCGAGGGGACCATGCCTATGAAGGGCACGAAGCTCAACGTCTCACACTGGGGGATGATCAACCTGATTTTGATCCTTACGGCCTCACTTCAGCTTGTTCTCGGCATTGTGGCTGCATTGGTGGCCAACCGGGTCGTGGTGCCCGATGGTGGTGCGGTTGAAATGGCACAGGTGATGAGGACGATGGCGATTCGGGATCGGACGACGAGCGCGCCCAGTGAGAAAGGGTTCACTGGTGAGCCACGGTATAAGTCATTATGGATCTATCGCGATACTCTGGTGTCCAAGGAAGGAGGGCTGTACGACCTGCATATGGAGGAGCGGCGATATCATGCGACAAGTGACTCTGGGATGATTGAGATGAGCCAACAGCGGCCAGGGACGGGCCGTGAGTCTACTGCGCCGTCAACGCCGACGAAGTGACCGGCGAAGTGATGGATGCTTGTGCTTTGATAGTAATCAACGTGGGGTCAACTCATTACTGTCACCAGTTCGTCAGCCCGCTGCTCTGAATTATCCAGATTTATGCAACGTATGCACTGTCATCGGCACTATTGTGCAACACAGTCAAAGCACGGCCAACATCGGCCTAAGCCGGCTCGGTGCGGGACCGGAGGTCTTGAAGGATCTATTCCATTCCCATCCCGGAGTAACCCGGCGCCCACGGTGGCAGACACGGATGCGCGGAGCAACCCCGAGAATGAGACATTTTGCTCATGTTCTATTACGTATCCAAAGCATGTTTTGTGGGTAGCTATTCGGCACACCCTATTAAGGGATTCGAGCGAGTGATCCTGTTGGGAAATCCTCTGACGAATTGCGGCTCCGTGGTCAGGTCCGTTTGATTTCTTGGGGCAGAATTGAGCCTACGAGACCACTTTTGTGATACATTCTGGTACCAAGAGGATCGTCACTTGAATGGAATGGCCAAATAATGATTGGGCAGACGTAGGATCAGGCCACTACTTCTGCATCACGATCCATTTTAATTCACAAGCACACGTTTTTCGGCGCCAGCTCAAAGTCACTCACGACGAATGAAGAATGACGCAGTTGGACTGGTCCGGCAACCGGATGCCAGGCCGAAATGCATAATTAGCTTCGGCCAAGTGAGGGGATTATGCAAAGGTCTAAGCGATCAGGAACTTACCCCTCCCGACGAGCGATATATCACCCTCATGTCTCCCGCATTTTGCACCGTCTGGTGATTTTGTCTTCGTCAAAATACTCACGATTGATATTCTCACTATCATCAACCACCAATAATCACACACCAAACCAAGACCTGGTACGACGCTCGCGTCAAAGAGCCATGGCATCTATCGCAATGGAAACATCTACAGATCGAGGTAAAGTAAGAGAAGAACGCATCCGGGTGTTCAACTCGTCTACTGTGTCCTGCACCCAAATCCTTCTCGATATCTTTCATCGATCGAGAAGCGCACTTGGGTGGGTTCGGGCCCAGGAAATGAGTTGATCTGAGAAATACCGGTGAACTTGATCTGGATAATACCAGCGAAAGGACATGCTTCTTTGGCAATCCCTGCCCCCATGCACGAGTGATGAGAACTTGAGTGTACTAACCCGTGCAGCATCACGCTTGATCTCTCAAAATGTCGACTGATAAGATCACTTTCCTCACCAACTGGTTAGGATTGCCCTGCGCGCGTGATGACTGTTACGAATGTGAGTTGACGAAGTCGTCAGGCACGCTACGCCCTACCACGCCCCGCTGTATCTGGCTCAGGCCAAGGGATACTTCAAAGAAGAAGGCATCAAGGTCGCTCTTCTTGAGCCCAACGACCCCAGCGTATGGATTTCCTGATCGGGATACCTCAAAGAGTGCCCGCTGATCACATCGCAGGATGTCACCGAGATCATCGGTACCGGCAAAGTCGACCTCGGCTTCAAGGCCATGATTCACACCCTTGCCGTATGCTTTGTCCTCATGCGTCCTGTAACATTCCAAACTAATTCCATATTCAGGCCAAGGCTCGCGACTTCCCCGTCCTGTCGATCGGCAGTCTCCTCGACGAGCCCTTCACCGGCGTCGTCTACCTCAAGGACTCGGGCATCACCACCGACTTCCGCTCCCTCAAGGGCAAGCGCATCGGCTACGTCGGCGAATTCGGCAAGATTCAGATCGATGAGCTGACATCGCACTACGGTATGACACCCGATGAGTACACCGCCGTGCGCTGCGGCATGAACGTCTCCAAGGCCATCATCGAGGGCACCATTGACGCCGGCATCGGTCTGGAGAACGTCCAGATGGTCGAGCTTGAGGAGTGGCTCGCCGCTCAGGGCCGTCCCAAGACGGACGTGCAGATGCTTCGCATCGACGAGCTCGCCGAGCTTGGATGCTGCTGCTTCTGCACCATCCTGTACATCGGCAACGAGTCCTTCATCGCCGAGAACCCGGACAAGGTGCGCAAGTTCATGAAAGCCGTCAAGAAGGCGACGGACTTCGTGCTGGAGGACCCGGAGCAGGCGTGGAAGGAGTATGTCGACTTCAAGCCCGTCATGGGCTCCGACCTGAACCGCAAGATCTTTGAGCGCAGCTTTGCCTACTTCTCGCACGACCTGAAGAATGTTCAGCGAGACTGGACCAAGGTTACCAAGTACGGTAAGAGACTTGGTGTCCTGGACGAGAGCTTCAAGCCCAACTACACCAACGAGTTCCTCGAGTGGACTCTGGATGAGGACTCTGCGGACCCTACTGGAGACCAGAAGAGAATGGTTGAGCTTCAGAATGAGGTTTCTTGCCGCGGTGGCTTCCGCCGCTTGAAGCTTCAGTCTGCTGTCAAGGCCTAAAGTTGCCATAATACAGACATCTTAGGTATCGTTTCGATGTGAGATTCCACTAAATCGAGCGCATGCTTGTACCCGCTCCAGGAACAGTCTGTCGTTCTAGATCAGTAGTTGTCATTCTTTAGAGTAAAATGAAAAGAATTCCTGGAAAACTTTGGGCAAATCGTGAAATATCAACCATTCTTTCTACGCTCCCGGTGATCTTATGAAGGAAATCTGAGCACAGTTTGGAGGATCATGAGATTCGACGGAAATGCTCTAAAGTACTCCGAACGTTGGGTAGGATGACAGCGGCAAGAAGAGTGGAAGTCGCCTCAACCAGCTCGATCTTGCTTTGGCCTCTTATCTTGTCTCACATGACTCTATCTGAATTGTGGTGTATCGACCGTGAGACAACGCTTCGCCGGCTCCGGGCTCCGGGCATCACGGCCACCCGCATCGTATTGTCCTTGTGTATGTACGTGCAACATCGAGTCAGCACCGAACCGTCCAGTACTACCACGATTGGCAGGTCCAAACTAGAAACCCATGTGACTGAACCCAAAGCTCAGAGATGGATGGCATCGAGATAATATCAAGTGGGTTGGATGGTCCATCTCTCACCAAGATCCCCGTCGTAGCAAAAGTCCCCTCTGCTGGGAACAATCGCACCATCGACAAGTGCGACATGATTCTGCTTGGCAGACGTCTATCAAGTATCTCATCGAGAAACAAACAGAAGTTTGGCGATACAATTGGTCGCGACCTAATTTCCACGTGATGCCAATCTACGGTTCGCGAGGATCCGCTTGGATCCCGTCAACCATCCGATAAGAAGACCTGTAACATGACGGAAGATTCGCAATAAGACAGACCCATCGACGGTCGGACGAAGCTACGCAAATCACCACCCGTAGACGTCCCAACAAACCCTAGCCGTTATACAAGCATCAGGTGACGACCTGGTCCCTACATGGCACCGCCCGATAAAGCTCACCCTAGGCTATGCTTCTTTTTCCCGCCGCAGACTTAACCGCACGACCCCCGTTAACCCGCACCATCTCTTACTTGAGAGAAAAGGAAACGTTGGTTGGCTACGTAGTACACAAAGAAGTGAGACACGAAGATCCGCATGTCGGGTCGTTTCTGGGCGGCGTCTGGCGCAGGGCGAATCAGAGCCTCAAGGACCCCTGGAGATCGCCTCTCCAAGTCTTGTGGGTAAAAGGTCATTGAAGCTATCCTCCGGCCGGGATTGGTTCTCTCCCCCATGTCCCAGAGACCCGCCAGCGTTGTGGCAGCTCATGCTTAATTTTGAGGCGATATAACCCAATCAACCACTCATGTGAGCGCAGCTAACACTTAGCATTAGGCTGTTCTGCTGCGAGATCAAGGGGAGAAGGGGGAATAAAGGCTGTACGATCATCAACAATGCCCCATCGCCGTAACCTGATAATAGCGACTTGTTGTTGCCTCACAGTTTAAGTTGCCCTTAGGATTCGTTCTCGAAAATGGAACATGGGTCTCTAGCGCAGCTGCTACCTCGCCCGATCCGCAAAGCCACTGCCGTGTCGAGGAGGTGCAGAAGATGTTCCTGGACGGAAGAGGGGGATCGACATCCCAACACCCCGTGTCCGCAGCGCCCAACACGACATTGTAACCAACGCACACCAACGCATCACAGCGACCAGCTCACCAGCCCTGTTGGTCCGGTCTAGTACACCAGCAGTTTTCCCGCCCCTGGGCCCCGGCGGTGAACTTGCGTCTCGACTTGAGGCTCTCTGCGGCCTCCTGGTTGGTCCTCGGCACTTCTCACCGCGGGTCCCTTTAATTCAAACCGCTACAGGGGGCCCACGATGCGTCTCTTCCAACGAGAGCGTCGGGTCATGGATGCGGCTCGCTTGAAGGGCTTGGATTCGAGCTGTCATCGACTGCGGATCTGCCCACCTGCCCGACTTGGAAGGGTGAATGGCCACTCGATGCGGTCACTGCGGAAGGGAAAAGGAATAGTTCGTAAAGCAGCTCAGATAGCGTTGCTGCAGTGCGCTGGATCATGGTCCATGGGATCATGCAGATGGACGAAGGATGGTATAAGACCGGTCGGTCTGCTGCACCTTGGATATCGTGTTCATCAAGCATCGCCTTCAACACTCAGCTAGGCTTCTCAATCATATCACAGGTCACAGCCATTCGTTTAGACACCATCCACTCGCTCACTATACAACTCACTCGCTCATCTCAACGCCTCACTGACACCCAAACCCAACGTCACGATGCACGCCGCAACAATCCTCGCCCTCCTCCCCCTCGCCGCCGTCGCGGCTCCCTCACGCCGCGCTCAGCCCGCACCCCTCATCAAGCCGCGGGGCGCAACTCTCGTGGCGGACAAGTACATCGTCCGCCTCAAGAATGAGGCCAAGACCGGCGCTCTTCAAAGCGTCATGAAGACCTTCTCCGCTGACGCCGACCACGTCTACAACTTTGCCGGTAGCGAGAGTGGCAGCATCCCCTACCTCCGCGGATTCGCGTCTACGCTGAACGCGACCGAACTCGAGAGCCTCCAGAATGACCCGGACGTCGACTTTATCGAGCAGGACGCCATCGTGACGATCAAGACTACGCAGAGGAGCGCGCCATGGGGTCTTGCCAGATTGTCCAGCACAGCGCCGGGTTCGACTACGTATAGCTACGATGAGAGCGCCGGAGAGGGCACCTGTGCTTACATTGTAGATACCGGCATTGATATCGAGCACCCAGTGAGTCTTCGACCAACCTCATACCCAACAAGCGAGACCTGCAAAGCTGACCTCTTCACAGGACTTTGAAGGCCGCGCCACCTTCCTCGCAAACTTCGCTGACAGCTCAGACACGGACGGCCAGGGCCACGGCACCCACGTCGCCGGCACAGTCGGCTCCGCAACCTACGGCGTCGCCAAGAAGACCAAGCTCTTCGCCGTGAAGGTCCTCGACTCCAACGGCGAGGGCACCAACTCGGGCGTCATCGCTGGTATGGACTTTGTCGCGACCGACGCCGCCGGCCAGACGGGCTGCGCCAAGGGCGTCGTCGTCAACATGTCGCTCGGCGGGCAGACCTCAACGGCCGTGAACCAGGCCGCTGCGGCGATTGTGAAGGCGGGCCACTTCTTGGCTGTTGCTGCGGGCAATGAGGCGGCGGATGCATCTACTTCTTCGCCTGCGAGCGAGGAGAGCGTGTGTACTGTCGGGGCGACGACCAAGACTGACACTTTGGCGGAGTACTCCAACTTTGGAGCTTCTGTTGATATCCTGGCGCCTGGCACTAACATTATGAGCACCTGGCCCGGTGGAAAGACTGTAAGCTTACCCCTTTTCACGTGATGTTTCCCATCTATGATGATCTCTCCGAGGAAAGCAGACTGACTCGTGAATGTGTAGAACACAATCTCCGGTACGTCCATGGCGAGCCCCCACATCGCCGGTCTCGCAGCCTACCTCCTCGGCCTCGGCTCGGCGCCTTCGGACCCCGTCCAGCTGTGCAGCTACATCGCCGAGACGGCGCTCGACGGTGCCATCAGCCAAGTGCCCCGCCAGACTGTCAACAAGCTCGCCAACAACGGCTTTGCTGGAAACGGCACCGCCAAGGCCACGGACGGTTCCGTGGTTGGCAGACAGCTGAACAGGAAGTTCGCCCCTCGTGCTTAGATGAATGGAGACGAAGTTGAAATAGCGGCGATGGAGTTTCCTCAGTCTGGCGTAAAGCCGTATAGACTGGACCGGTAGCATTGGGGATGCGGCGGACGTAACGACGACACGGCTTTGGGTTCTCGGGAAGGGCCCGGCTTATGACATTCTATCATGTAGATTAGATTTCACTTTGAATCTGTACAGACCATCCTCTTCAACGAACCATGTGTGAATTGCCTCCACCTCCATTGGACAACCCATGCACTAACCTAGTCCACCATTCTAGGTACTTGGTGAATGAGGTGCAAATCGACGAACCGATCACTTGCATGTGTTGAAGTGGATGGCTTTGAAAGTATTTGCTGAATAATTCTCCCCCGGCTAAACTCATTCGTCATTAGGGAAAGGCTACAAAATCATGAACCTGTCGCGGCCTTGGCGGCCTGTTGTCCTGCTATTCTTCCGTAGACCACGCATTCGAGCAGTGATGAGCCTCCCAGGCGGTTGTCGCCATGGATACCGCCAGTAATTTCTCCAGCAGCCCACAGGCCATCGACAGCTGTCTTGTCCTTCCTCAGCACTTGGGCATTTTCGTTGAAAGATGCGCCTCCCATCGTGAAATGAGTGATGGGCGTGACGCGGCCCACGCATACTTCCTCTTCGCGGTTGGCCTCGCCAGCCGGAAGCCTCCATCGGCCAAACGTCCGTCTTCCAAAGGCCGAATCGGTGCCTGACGCAACAGCCGCGGCGTACTCGTCTACCGCGGCGATGATAGCCGGACTCAGGTCCTTAACCTTCTTCTTCTCCATCAGGCCCTTCCACAGGTAGAAACCCAAATGACCCTCAGAGACCTCAATCGTACCAGGGTCCATAAGCAAGGTGATGTCCCACTGCTTGACGTCGCCGTCCTCTTTGGGTGGGAGGTTCATAATTGCTTTACTGACGTGTTCCCTCGTTTCCATCTCGTTCACGAATCTCTCGCCCTTGTCCGACAGCAGAATGCCGCCCTCTCCGCGTAGCATCTCGGCCGCAAGAATCTTGTACCGGACCTCGGGGTCTTTGGGGTCAACGAACCCTGTCGGGTGTACCTGTACGCTGTCCATGTCGACAAACTCTGCGCCTACTGCCTCCAATATACCATGAGAAGCCGGTCGTGCATCGTTCGTTGATGGAATGCCTGCCAGGTCCGGGCGGTACTTGGCAAGAAGTCCGTTAGCGTCACCGGCAAACCCACCGACGGCAAACACCACAGCACCATCCAAGTCGTGCTGTTCGCCGTCTTGTACGTATTGCACACCATTCACAACACCATCTGTGACACTGAGCGATGTGACCTCAACAGAATTTGTTAGTTGGAACTCGGGATTCTCCCCAAGCTTCTTAAGCAAAGTTGTCACGATAGCTGCTCCTGGCGGGGTTTTGCCGGCTCCTCGGTGGGTTCGAGCAAGGGAGTGTCCACCGAGAGGGGCAACAACGCTCAGATCAACACCAATTTCGTCGACGAGCCAGGTGACAGCTTCCGCAGAGCTCTCGGTCAAGAGCTGGACGAGCTTTGGGCGCTGAACCACACCCTCACCTTGGGCGAATCGCTTGCCACCAGAACGGACAGTGTCGTCGTAAAAGAGGTGATCCTTGTCCACACCGGCGGCCTTTTGAAAGCGGGTCCCGGCGCCGTTGATGCCGGACGATGCCTTGATGCTGTTGCCGCCAGGCTTCGGGGCACGGTCGAGCATCCGGACCGATACACCGGCCTTGAGCGCCTCCTGTGCTGCGGACAGACCGGCTAGGCCGGAGCCGACGACAATGACTGGTTTGCGGGTTGACTGCGCCATATGAGCCAATGATGAGAATCGTGCGGTGTGTGAGAGTATGTTCAATGCGTTGCTGATGGGACGGTGGTATAGCATGCCCAGGATGGCTGCGAATATGCCAAAGACGAGAGCAATGATGTAGCGGCGGATCGGACGGATGAACATTGCAGTTTCAATGGGAGAAAGGTACCGGCCGCCTCGTGAGTAAGATTGCAACTATATAGTGATGAATGCCAGCCATGTCTCCGGAGTACTGTGGGTAATTGGTGACATGTCAGACGATTTTGAGTCGTACGATGTCGTCGGGAGAGAAGGTGGCCAGATTCGGAAGCTTCGAGGTGGGCCTCGGTGAGACAAGTCGGGATACCTGGATGAGCGGGGTATCCTTCGGTGAAGGTCGGTAAGTCCAGCTTTTTCCATTTCCTCCCTCTCTCTTTCCTTCTCTTGTGACTTTTAAACTGCCTAGGTACCTAGGGAAGGTGCTGCTTCTTGTATCAGTACCTAGATACCTTGTGGAAGAAGAACCTCAAATGTTAAAAACTGCAGGACCACCGAAGTGCCACGTGACTGCTTCTTCCCGTCTTCCATGTCCCCCGCCAACGTCCAACATCCATTGTCCAACGTCACGACAGCCTTGCGGTCAGACTTTCATGACATCTCATATCTTTATCACGCTCAAGGAGGCTCAGAGGCCACTTGAAAAGAGGCAAGTGATGTTCCTCTACTGCACCAGCGATCGCATGGCACGAATTCACCACGCCTACTGGGGATGAACATTGAATAGATACATAGCCCAGTGTGCAGCCAAAGCAAGTGGCAATGAATCTCTAGTAGTAGGTTGATGTAGAAAGTGCTAATTGTTACTAACCACATGCAGGCAACATGATAGTCTCTCCTGGTGGCTGCGGCTCCCTTCTCAGTCATTTCAGCAACTTGACGCCCGCGTCTTCTAGAGCTGTCCTTTTGAGACTTCACGATCTCCGAGGTTGTCGATGCCACAGATAGTTCTTATGACCGAATCTTTCGCACCTGGTCACGGCAACTCATTAATCAACGTCACCATGACCGACTGCCGCCTGGTGCGCTCTGTTGTCGAGATCTTTCGGGCCCAGACGGAAAAGCATGACAGCCCCTTGGAACAGTCGAGCGACCTGAATCACTTGATCCAAGTGGCCCTAAGTATCCATGGACGGATCTGCCAAGGGAAGGGCGAAAGAGCACGCAACTAGAAGCACCGCAGCCATCAGCGCTGCTTCGCAAGTCGAAGGCGTCAAATTCCCCACGAGTGCCGGACGGAACGATTCCAAAGCTAACACCCTTTGATGAAGACCAGTCACCACACGTTTCGACATGGGCATTCTGGGTTGAGCCAGTCAAATTTCCACCGTTGCGAGGTGTATTGCAGAAAAGGCGAAAACAGTTTGATACACGAGTTTTTGTGCCATCAAATGTCGCCCGATCACTTGCTGGTACACTGACAGAACCCCGAACTGGCTCGGCGGGCTTACAAGGAACACCGCCCAATGACCGACATTATGGCCGAGCAGAAAGTCGGCTGCCGGGTCCGAGCCCGGCCAGTTCGGAGTTGGCGTATGTGGTAGAAAAATATCCTGAAAGTCGCCAATTCCAACTGCTCTATTCACATCAGGGCGGCCTTGCTGCAGCGAAAGATTCGAGAATGTGTCTTGCGACTCTAGTCAATGTCGATAGACGCATACACGTCCCCTCTTTCCGGCACCGGCGACACACTGGCTTATCTTCATCACACTAGACAAGTTGTTATTTGGAGACCTTTCAGCGCACTTTTCACCAACCTGTAGAGCCTTACTTTGACGCGGCCTTCCTTACACTGGAGACAGCCATGATGAGAGTTGACATCGGATCGCCGTGACGGCATTGCAACCGGCACAATCGCCGTACACCTTATCCGGTTAATGTCGCGGACTGACTGCTACAGGAGAGCTACAAGCCGTAGTAACCATTCGTCATGGTCAGACTTCCTCTTCAATGAGTTCCGTGAAGCAGCTCTGCTTCTCGCCGCTGCTTTGTGGCACCCAGCTGTGCAGGATGCATGCCCCTGTCGTGTTGACAGAGAGCTAGCCAATCTCCACTAGGTGTCGCTGCACAACATGGTCCCTCCAGCACCCTAAATCATTATCCAACAACAGTCAAGGTGCCAGAGTGGTTAATGGGCTGCCCTGCTATCGGATTTTCTGATTTCAGCTTAGGCAGTGGCTTCGGTCGCGCAGGTTCGAATCCTGTCCTTGACGTATAAGCAATATTGGTCGGCGATGTTTTTTGAAAATGACGACGGAGTTCGCGACAATATTTTGCTTCGCAGATATACGCATACTGTGATAGTGGCTGACTCTGCTATAGGAAAACCTTCCTTGTCAAAATCGTGTGGGAGGGCTATCGAATTCATTCAAAATGCATGGAAGATGACACCAGGATACCTTGTTGGTTGGGACGCGCCTGGTGGGCCTCGTTCGGTGAAATTGACTGCGAAGCAATGACCTTTTTCAATTTTCCCGTCTATCATCTGCCGCGTCCTGGGGGCTGCCTGCAAGCCTGTCACCGAATTTACTCCTACAAGCGATACTACCATGGAGCGCAGCAAATGCGGCCGACCTCCTGGCTGGCTATCGACCGAAATACCTCGGTGCCAAATCAACACGACTCCCCCTCGCATTGTCATTAGGGGCCGCTTGTCATTCGACCTACGACGGAGTGCTAGACTGCATCTGTTTTACTTTAGCTACACGAAGAAACGGCGGACGCCTCGCCGGGGAGTCAATTGGAGACGTGAGGGTTGCATCCGCGCCGTCAGCAACCCCAAAAAGAAATCTTATCAATTCCCTTCCAACCATCCTGCCAAACAATCAACACTGGTCGTCGAGATGCCACGGGCATGCATGGGTAGCCTGAATTTTGGGTGCTGCCGAGTTATCCGGTGGTGATCGTTGGCGCCTCCCTTCTTGGCATCGGCTTCCGCTCCTAGGCATGCAGGCAATAACGGCTAAATGCAACTGTTTGAACTTTGAAGTTTGTAGGCTAGGATCCCAAAACGCATCTAGCTTTGGGAAATGCAGTAAGTGCCTATCGAGGAGGAGACCTCTGACAGATTGTCCTAGCTTCTTTGGCTGCACATCACCCCAGACATTTGCATTCGAACGAGCCGACGGACGGAAAAGGAGGCCCGACGTCAAACTCCGGTCTGCCATCCCATTCTTTCTCGGTTCGGCTCCAGGCTTGACCTGAAATCATTCCCTCTCTGCCAGGCCAGTGCACGGGGGCTGCACCTCAACAGCAGCGAAAAGGTTGGGAATCCACCTCTCAACGCCGCGTCGAAGTGGGACGATTCTTTCCAAAGGAGGACGCATCTCGGAGAAATGGAAGTTGCTTAGCAGCCTTCGCTCTCCCCTGCCACTGGACAGCCTAGGCTTCGTGCAACAGCGCGGCCCTGGAACGCCACGCCGCAGGCGGCTGCTGAGGGACGGGGTCCTGAACAACGTGCTGACGGAGCCCTATGAACCTTGGCATCGCACCATGGACCTTTTAGGAGGCGTCTTTGCGGCATTTCCAGCACAAGCCCTGGACGGAAACGCTGCGAGAGCGGCCTTGGCCATGCAAAAAGGGGGGCTGCGAAAGACAGAATGAGTGACCGTCGTTGGCTTCTCGCCTTCTTGGCAGTTCGAATAGGTTGATGTGTCTGTCGTCTCCTGATCCATTCGGCTTTCGCTCGAGCCTCAATCATTGGCATTACGGACCAAGGGGCTGGGCATCGAAAATCGATCCGCGGCTACCGTTGAACGGCGGCTTGCTCGGGCCAAGGTGCTGGCCAGAGATTGAACAACGACGGCGGTATACGAATTCTCGCCAGTTTGTCGTTGTACGCCGCCTGGCTGAGCCGTTCGTCCAGTCCGTGGCATGGGGGCGGTCGAAGAAGTAGGCGTGGGCCTTTGCGCGATCTTTTGACAGACTTCCCAGGCAACAAAGGTCTAAGTGCATGGGTATTTGATTCACGCTGCAGTGTTCGACTACGCCGCCCGTCAGACATTTGGAATCTACGAGCGCTGTATACTATTCCGCTACTGTGATGGTCGTATTCGTGGCGTTCGTTGACTTCCTTCCCGCTGACTACTCGGGATCTCCTCGATTTCCCCAGTCCGTCGCTCACTAACAACTACTAGTTGCTGCTATCACCACGCAACCCCAGAGCAAAGTCGCTCGCACGGCTCGGTATGCTCCAATGCCACCTTTGGATTGCCAGCTGGCTCAGCGGAGGGAAGAGGGATTTGCAGCTGGCCGGGGAATTGAGAGCCAATGGGTATCTGTTCAGGTGATATTTTGTTAGTGGACTGATGATCCCCCGGAGCCGGCAGTAGAAAAAGGCAGTGATGAGCGCCCTAGTGTGGTGTCACTGTCACCGCTGCGAGAAGAGACCGCAGAGCATCCCACGTCCAGGGTTGCATGACAGGGCACGGACAGGCGCGGCATTCGTCAGAACAGGTGACTTCCACTGTGGCATCTTGCCATGTCTTTGCTCTGGTTTGTCGGTGCCGGTTCGGAGCGAAGATGTCCAGTATGTCCGATACCCAGAATTCACGAATGCCCTCAGAGCGACCCAAACTTCGAGGTCTGTCTAGAGTAGCTACTTTGAATCATCATCTGACATGATCAAGGTACGAAGTTACAGGTCCTAGAATGGATAGACGCTTGTCAGTCAAACATCAACTGGGGCTGCCCACGTTCCGGACGAAGGGACGTAAGAACAGTGTATGGAGACAAGAACTTCCGCGTCGTGGCTTGCTTCCAAATTCCTAGGAAAAGTCGAACTACGTACAATGCCGGCGCAGTCTGGGGAAATAGGCTAGAGGCCACCAGATCTGGGGAAAAGGCAATTGCACGCCAACACGCATGATGGTTGTCCAGGGCAGGGAGGACCCCAAAGACTACAGCGGGAGCCCGAACACATGTCGTGGTTCGTCCAGCGCCTGGTGCCATCATCGGACCATTCGCACTAGAAGGTGTGTATTTCGACTCGGTATATGCATACATACACGGAAGCAATGGGACTTGGCCTTTTGTCGATCGCGTCCACGGCAAAGGGTGTGCAGCAATCGCCCAAGCTTTCCCCGCAGCCCAGCGCCATGTGGCCGTCGATTGCGCGCTTGTGATGGAGGCCATTATTGGGGTTGATCAACCTGGCTACTCCAATACAGCACGGTCATGATGACGCTTTAGATCAACTTGGCTCGACTTTGCAGGCTTTCAGCATACGGACGATGGCTCAGAACCTGAGTAGACTGCATTGCGGTACAGAAGAGCTCTCAAGCCATCCTCGAAGTGTTTCCCACACAGAAAGAGAGGAAATGCCTTGACGCTTGACACACGCCTTAGAGAAACTCTTCGTCCCGGTATTGTATCCGCGTCAACATCTGAAGCCGGAGTCAACGGGGCTTGGGGTGTCTCGAATAGGCTGGGATATTGCCAGTCCACCCCCAGATTCCCCGCAACACCCATCTTTAGGGCACGGTTGATATGGACAGTGACCGGCAGAATGTGACCAGATGACAGATGTATTGCGACAAAGACCGGCAAGAGGCAGAAAGATCTCGCCCAAAGAGCTGGATTGGTTGAAACGCGCGATGCGATGCAGGACCGAAACAGTGGTGCTATGTTCCCACCGTACAGACTACAAACTTGGGGAGTGGTAACCTCCAATCTAGACGGAATTCGCCATTGACAAGATCACTATAGTTGATCGGCCCCGAAGAGTCTTGGTGTAAGTCAAACCTCCTCTCTTGGACGCTCTCAAGAAGCCTGGCAGCAGCAGCAGCAGCAGCCGCAGCATCGCCAACCGGGCCAGTACTAATATCATACCGACTGCCGGCAGATTATGCCCGCCCACGATCCGTAGCCAAGACGGGGAAGAGCCGTGGCGGTAATTTGGCCAGTCCCCTGTTGCAGGAATGATTTTTTCATCCAGCACCGCCGAAGTGCTACCCTTGGTCCGCTAGGCCTTTTGGTTCAACCATATTCATGACACACGGTATTATCGATGTGCCGCTACAAGTTACAACTCAAAGGGACCTTTTTTGCCGTCCTCCTGTATCGCCCAATGAGAGCGCGACCGCGAAGAGGGAACAATCTGGACGGAATTCGTGGAAGGCCGGGCGTCAGGGCAGAGCATAACGCCAGTCCGAAAACGTTCAGACGGGAGACGCACCTCTCAATTCCGCTACAGTGATAGTTACATCAGGTGTTATCGCCACGCCCTCCCTGCATTTTGGGGCTCAATCTCGTCTTGGCCGGTCGGCCTGCTGCTACTCAGCGATGTATCCGCAATCCCACGCATCGTGTCTGCGTCGGCGTTAGGCTGCTGGACAGCATGGTAAAGGGAACGAGCAGCGCCATCTAGAAACGTCGGGCTATACTCTGCAGATGCGGCCCTCGACGTCTTTGGGGACGGGATGAACGAGACTTCGGCCATATGGTATTTCAGTCGCTAATTAACTGTCCTTTGACAAACGTCAGAGGCTAGGCGCTTTGGGGGTAGCTTTCGACAACAGCAAGCCCAGGCCGCTTATGCAATAATGATTTGCCTTTCATCACCCACCCCCGCTACTTGCTAGTTGCAGACGGCGACCAGAGGAGCCACGCCTAAAAAATTGGAGAAGCTTTCTGGTGACGGAAAAGGTGGGAATGACATCAGTTCGTGGACTGATTTCCCAAGTGGCCCAAGGCAGTCACTCCAAGGCAGGGAGCTATCCATCTCCATTGCTCCTTTGGTCGTCGCATGTTTTCTTGCTGGGTATTCTCAATTGTCAGAATCTTCCGCACCTAGGTATTCCGAACACTGGAATTCGACAGTAGCTCAAACCAGCAGGGATGGGCGAAAGGATGACCGTTCCAAGATGTCTCAGAGCTTGAGATGGCGAGACTCTTCTCTCAAATCGGCCTTCCTCCCCATCATTGGATACCAAGTTTACGAGGGCTGGGCAAGACCAAGTTACCTTCAACAACCCGAGATTTGTTCCCCCGCTACTTGCATCACTGACCGGATGGTCGGGATGTAAGCAAAGACCTGCCGAACTGTTGAAGGGGATGGATCGAGGAGCTGCTATTCTCACAGGGGCTGCAAGCTCACTAATGCGCCAGTCCGAGGGCTGGCCGTCTCCATACGATCTGGGCATGTCGTCGTTGAGCTGGCATGCTGGCTTCGAAGCATATGGCGATGGAAAACCCCTTTACCAGCAGACCCTTCCTTTTCGGCCCGTCTGGCCTCTGGGGAAGACGAGAGGAGGGTTTTATTCGCGCCATTGCGGATTTTCTTCCATGTCATTTCCAGCAGATCTCCCCTTCCAATGGCGGGCTCCGACGCCGTGTCAGTGGTCACTCCACCACCACCCGACATCGCAACCTAAAATATTAAAAATAATGAATCTATTATGGAGCCTCCGTTGCACCCCATTCCCATTTCGTCCCCCGGTTCATTCTTCTCTGGGCTTTAAAGATCGGCCCTTGGAAGCAGACGGCTCGCCTTTCGCCCTCACACCCTCTTAGTCTACCAACTACGCGATCTTACTCGACCCACTCCCTCCCTCTTCCTCCTGCAGACGACGCCTCCTCTCCTCACTTGTCCTCCACGCTGCTTCTCCTCCTCCTCCTCCTCATCCATCTCCAGTTCTCCGCGCCAGTCGGGCCCACGTATCTGTACATACCCCAGACGTTCACACACGTTCACGAAGCTACCGGCCCATCAGCATTCTGCATTTTGCGCTGACCCTCGACCCCGGCTTCCGTTCGTCCTGGCTTGATCGTTTCTTGCCTCGAACCCCGTTCTTCCCCCATTACTTAAAGACTGCTCCCCACCCATTCCCCGGAGTCGAAAGAAACCTTCCTTCATCAAAGTTGTGTGCCGTCTTCCGTGGAGTTTGCCTACTCTTGCTACAAGATACCCCCCTATATTCATTCTTCTCCTTGGTTACATACTTACCTTATTATCTCTTACACCCGGAAGACTACACACAATGGCCACACACGAGGCTCACCACAACGCCGTCCCTCCACAGGACGTGGAGAAGGACGTGCATACCTCTGGTGCCGACCACTACAATGGTGCCAATGGTGCTCAAGTAGGCCAAAACACATATTCACGACAAGCCGGGCCTTTCTCCCGCGTTGCCGACTACCGGAACATGACTGAAGGAGAAGCGCAGGCATTCGGTGGTTCGCTCCAACCCGGTGTATGGAAGCCGTACGAACACAGAAAGTTCGCCAACCCAGCACCACTCGGTCTCTCAGCCTTCGCCCTCACGACGTTCGTCCTTTCTTGCGTCAACCTCCACGCTCGCGGCGTGACTGCGCCCAACATTGCCGTCCCCCTCGCTTTTGGATACGGAGGTCTGGTCCAGCTCCTCGCTGGCATGTGGTATGTCCAGATTTTCCTTCCCATGTTTTCTTTTTCCCTTTTCCGTGCCAGGGTCCCCAAAACTTCCCCAACATCTCATCTCAACCGTCTCCACGATGTCCCCCGCAAGCGGAAGCTCCGGTGCGTTCATGTGGAGCATGGACGCGCTCCTTTGCGCCGGAGTGGACCTCGAGCTAGACACACAAGCATGGGGGACTCGGGGAAGTTTGGTCCCCAGGATGCTTGCCTACGCCCGGGACCAGGGGAACCTGTGGAGAAGCTTGTGTAATACGAGCATCACAAACCAGTCATCACTTTGCGTCCTTCATCCGCGCCAATGCTGACTGACGGTTGGTCGTTCACAGGGAGATGGCCGTCGGCAACACCTTTGGTGCCACTGCTCTCTCATCGTACGGCGGCTTCTGGATCGCATACGGCATCCTCTTGACCCCCAACTGGGGCATCATCGCCGCGGACGGCCCCTATGCTGCCAACTACTCTGATCACTACTCAGCTGTCGGCTTCTTCCTGACGGGCTGGTTCATCTTCACGACGCTGCTGCTCCTATGCACCCTGCGCTCGACCGTGGTCTTCTTCTCCCTCTTCTTCACCCTCGATTTAGCTTTCCTCTTCCTCGCCTGCGAGAACTACGCCGCCAACAACGGTGCGTTGACCGCATCGCGCAACCTGCAGATATGCGGTGGTACTTTTGGTATGCTTGCCGCGTTTTTGGCGTGGTATTGCGCTCTGGCAGGTCTTCAGGATGATAGGTGAGTTTTTTGTGCATTCTATCCACCCACCTCTCCGCTCGACCGGCGATCGGTTTAGGTCTACGCTAGACCGTGCCGTCATCGTCGCTGTTTCTCCCCTCTCCTCCCCGCCGCGCTACAGCGTAGCACAATGCGCGCGATGTGGATTCAGTTTGCTAATATTGAAATTTTTCTACAGCAATTCCTTCTTCCAGGTTCCTGTTTTCCACCTGCCGTGGTCCGACAAGGGCAAGGAGATTCGCCGGGCCAAGAGCAACGTCGCCTAAGTGTGCGCAGCATTTGCCACGAGAGCTTCGTGTGTTTTTGTTATTCGTTTAATGCGCGGAATATGATGGGATGTGTGCGGTCGGTGCGACTGCGATGATTTAGGATACCCATTTACGAGGGGTGCTATAGCCAAGCTATGTGAACGACGCGAGAGAGTATAGCGGTGCGGCGAAGGGCCGAGCAGATGCAAGGATTCTTGCGGTTATATATACTGTTAATATTATGGGTGAAATGGTCAATGGCGTCTATCAAGTGAACTTGAGGATTGTCTCAATTGCAATGCATGTGGTATCTGCAATAGTCCCCAATCGGGAGTTTTCAGCGACAGGCGCAACAACTTCAACGCCCGTCCATCTCATGCAAAACTTATCTTTCAGTACTCTTCCGCAACACTGTCAAAGTCGGCGACCGCATCGAGTGTTCGGCGCAGATTCGTCGCTCGCTCGACGTCAATACCAAGATGCAGTGACGTCGGCAAGCCACAGGGCCCCCGGGGCGTTGCGGCGATTCGGGAGAGAGCGTCACTGGTGTCTTGGCGATGAAGCGAATAAGCATCCGTATCCGAAGGTATGATTAATTGCGGGAGATGCGCCACTTCGCCGCGCTTTTCTTGGTGCTTCGCGGAGCGGCGGGAGGAACGGACGGGAAGAGGGGGAGGGATGGATTTGGGGGCGGCGCTTGAGGGCTTGGCGTACCTCATTTTTTGGGGGAGATGTGGAGGAGTTGGTGAAGTTAAGCTTGGTTGGTTTTATACTCTAGATATTGGTTAGGAGTTTGAATCCAAGGATTTGTTGCGTGGTCTTAGTTAATGAGGATGGAGAGGTTTGAGTGTAGAGAGTTTCGAAATGGCAAAGATTGGTAGTAATTCATTCGCTCGTTGTCGAGAATCAGTGGTTGAGAAGTAGAATTTGATGGGGGATAAGACTGTGGAGGAACAAAATATCGACGGCGGGTTTGTATGTAAAAGCAAATGTCATTGACTTCACTCGTGCGCAAGTATACTTAAACTTCACTGTTTGGACTTCACGGAAGAGGATGAGTGATGTAGTGGTGTTCAGCTCAATACCAATAGCCGCAACCCGACGAGGCGCGACTTCGTCTGATCTGGATTGACCGCTGAATCGGCTTTAGGGACAAAAGTCGAAGACTATGATCCATAGACATTGAACCTTGAAGGATTTGACCACACTTTAATTGAGTTATCAGAAACTAGGGTTATCGTTTCCGCGTATTCGAGTGTTACATGGCGTTTGATAGCTCAATTGAATGGCTTGAGAGACTCCATCCAAGTCGTGATATCCGGGGAATCATCGCCAGAGCCTTCGGGTTCTTCAAGAAGCCCGACCCCACATTGCGGGAGGGTGAAACGATGCAAGTTCCTGGTACATAAAACGAGCGTTGTGCATATCTCGCCAAAATTGATGGATTGTAGCGCCGTCATTGGTCAAAGTATCGAAGTGCATGACTTGTGCGTCCCCATGGTCTGCACAATTCTGCATAACTTGATGCTGTGGTAGCTCTGCCGTCTATCGTGTCACTCTGGACGGCTTCTTCTGCGTCCGTGATCTGGTGGACGACTTATGCTTGGAAAGACAGTAGTATATCTGGAGCATGCGCTTCAGAAGCTGCGTTTTTCTTTTTGCTCTTCTCCCTCATTCTCACAGTCTATATTGACTTGCGTTGGATTTTTGAAGTCCTTTTCATCTGCAATTGAAAACAACATATAAAAATGTTTATCGCTTTCGAGTCTGTGACTATGTATCACGGGCTGTGGCTCATCCCGTGTGCTATCATTATCGTAAGTGTCGAATTAGCTTCACATACTATACGGAAACATAGCTAATCACTCACAAGACCATCTTCTACTACACTGCACTCGCCGTCTACAACATCTACTTCCACCCCCTCTCCTCCTTCCCAGGCCCACGTCTCGCAGCGGCAACACCATGGTGGACAGCACTCTCCTACCTAAACGGTCGCACTCCCTACGACCTTCTCGAGCTACACAACACCTACGGCCCCGTCGTGCGCACATCCCCCGATTCCCTGTCGTACATCAAGGCGCCGCAGTGGAAGGAGATTTACGGGCACAAGGCGCCCGGTCAGCTCGAGTTCAGTAAAGACAGTAAGTATCATTCTGCGCTCAAGGGCGATGCAGTGATTATAAATGCGGACCGGGAGTATCATTCGTACATTCGTAGGTTGTTCGCGCATGGCTTCTCGGAGAAGGCTCTGAGGGAGCAGGAGGAGGTGTTGAAGGGGTTTGTTGATGTCTTGTTTGCGAAGCTTGGGGAGGTGGGGGAGGGAGGACGGCCTGTTGATGTTGTGGAGTGGTATAATGTAAGTTTCCTTGATATCGGCGGTTTAACAGCGAGCGCGTCAGGAGAGGGATTGTGATACTGATGATATCTTGCAGTTTCTCACCTTCGACTTCATCGGATTCCTCAGTACGTTTGCCATTCCATCTTCCGTGTGTCATCAACTCTAGCTTCCTATCTGACACTATTTCTTTGTAGCCTTTGGCGAGTCGTTTGACTGCTTGACAACGTCGACCCTTCACACTTGGGTCCAGATCTTCTTCGCCCTGGCGAAGTTCATGTCCTTCCACCAGGCCATCTCCCGTCTCCCCAAGTTGCTCCAGCTTCCCGCGACGCTGTTGACGATGCCGAAGACTATCTCTAAGGATGTGAAGACGCTGAATGAACTTCAGAGTGTAAGTGAACCACTGATTGAAGCTCCTCGGTGTAGCTTGAGTGGTCCTGCCTCTTGAACTATGCTAATGTCTGGATTGAAACTTCCCAGGAGAAGGTCCAGCACCGGCTCAAAACGGAAGCGACCGTCCCTGATTTCATGGAGAGGTTGATTTCGGCGTACAACGCGGGGAAAATGTCGTATAAACAACTCGAAGGGAACTCACAGATCCTCATCGCTGCCGGGAGCGAGACCACTGCGACTTTGCTCGCAGGTAAGCCGACATGTTTCCAACCACCACAGTCACGCTTCATGAAGGAACAGGTAACCCATAACTGACAACATCACCTAGGACTCACATACCTCCTCACCCAGAACCCCCGCGTTCTCGCCAAACTCACAACTGAAGTTCGCTCAACCTTTTCCCACCCAGACGAAATCACCTTCACGGGCGTCAATAGCTGCAAGTACCTCCTCGCCTGCATCGAAGAGGCTCTTCGCGTCTACCCGCCTTCCCCGCAACCGCACCACCGCATCGTGCCCGCCGGCGGCGCGACCGTCGACGGCGTTTTCTTGCCCGAGGGCACGGCAGTCAGCATTCCCATCTACGCTGCCTCGCACAGCCCCCTCAACTGGACGCTGCCGGAGGAGTTTATCCCTGAACGATGGATGACTACAAAGGATGATAGCAACAAGAACGGAGCAGCCGATGAGGATGTGGACGTGCGGCTGTTTGCTGGAGACCAGCGTGATGCGTCGCAGCCGTTCCAGGTTGGGCCGCGCAACTGTATTGGTAGGAATTTGGCTTATGCCGAAATTAAAATCATCATGGCGAGGTTGTTGTGGCAGTTTGATATCGAGAATGCTACAGAGGGGGATTGGATTGGGACGCAGAAGGTGTTCATGGTCTGGGAGAAGGCACCGTTGTGGGTGAAGTTGCATCCTGTGCAAAGAGATTGAAGATGGATGAGTTCTGGAGATTGGGTTGGCAAAGGAAGGCAAGTTTCAAACGAGGAGGATTTCTTGAGTTTCTTAGTTCACGAGTTCCCATCGGATGACATTCATCTTTACGCGTTCTTTAGAGCGTTGGTAAAAAGCTCTCTGCAATGTTGCGGTTGTTGGATCCTGTTAGGTTTGGTAAAGATAGACACAATACCACAACCAACTGAATGCAAACCCCGAATAAATGATGGCTTAGATTGGTCCTTGAAGCTCTCATCGGTGGTAACGACCGCGACGTAGTTGATAGAAGACGCGTCGAAACCTCACGATGGTGCAACTTGGTTAGTAAAATTCGCGCAATTCGATGTGGATTCACCATTCATCCCCACAAGTATCAAGCACAATAGCTCAGGGGTAGAGCGCTGGGCTCATAACCCAGAGGTCCCTGGATCGAAACCAGGTTGTGCTATTTTATTTTGTTTTGGTGAGCTTTCAATGTTGAAAGCCGTCGCTCTTTTGCGCCAGTTGGGGATTTGGACTCTGTTGCCATCAATTGGCCTCTGAATGCGTTAGTTGGAGTCGGGGTTCCACGGATCCCACGGCTTTCCCAAATGCAGAAGACACTGTTGACTGCCGCTGTACGGAGTACTCTTTACAACCCCACCAATTGGATCGTCCACATGAGCTGTTCAGACTCTACAACTTGCCTCTTTAAGACGCACCGAGAATGTTCAATACCATTGCAGATTAAAATACGAGATTTGTGCTGTAGGTGGCTGACAGTTGATGCAGTCCTCTATCACGCTATCTTCGACATATGCAGGCCGCTGCACCCTTGCCGACTCCGGGTGACCTAAGGCTAAATAAAGTCCACCAAAAGTTAAGGTAGATTAAGCTTATGAATGCGGACGAGGTTAAAAGTGCCACACCCGGCAGCTAAAACGAACAACGGGGCCCGGCTTTGTCGGCTACGGCGGGGATGTTGGACATTGAGAGATACGGATATGAGAGCACATCGACAGCGTCCAGGATGAAGATTAATCTAAGCTCGTCTGCTCACTTTGTTGTAGCGACGTGCTCCAAGACTGTAGCGATGTGCGCTCGGCCCACTGTGATCTTCGAATACGACCTGCGGCCCCACGACCTTGAGTTCGGCTGTCGGCCGAGGGTGATATTGTAGTGATGGTACAAAGTTGCGATTGCTTTTGTCGAGGTATCTACCCTTTTCATCTCTGAATCTCATTCTGAAGCTCAAGACTGGTCTAGCGTCTCTGAATTCCATCTTGATCCATACTTCTCGGCCGAGTATGACAACTGGAAAAGCAGACAAGATGCGAAAGCGAGGATATCTTTGCCGGCTTGGCAGCTATCAAGCAACTCAATTGTTGCGGCAAGCTTAGGCAAAGATCTCCACGAACCACAATGGGCCGGAAATTTCGCTACCCATTTGGGAAGGTCCCAATTTCTCGTGTTCACTCACGATCCGTAGCCCGTCACTTGCAGGCTCGCACAATCGCTATCCCAGACCCAACTCCACGACATCAACAACAGGAAAAGCAGAGACACTTGTAGAGGATCATTATATATACGCTCACGATGTACCCACTCGTCTCTATTGAAGGAGCTTCCGTCGTTACCGCCGGTCATTCGTTTCATTTCCAGCGTCCACCGCCATCACCATGAGGTTCTCCTCCAACGCCTCCCTTTTGCTGGGGCTTCTCGCCTCTGCATCGCATGCTGTTGTTGCCGCCGACGATACTGCCGCGCCCGCAGCACCCGCGGTCAACGAAGATGCCTTCGTCCAGGGCGCATACATCGTCGAGCTCAACGGCGAACAGGACCCCTCCGCTCTCTACGACGAGCTGCGTTCCGACGGTCTTGCCGTGAAGCCCCGCCTAGACCTCAAGTTCGGCCTCTTCAATGGTGCCTCCTTCAGCGTCGACGACGCCGGCGAGCCCGACATCACCACCGCCAAGATCGCAGATAAGCTCAGCGTCAAGGGCGTCTGGCCGGTCCGCAAGATCAAGATGCCCAAACCCGTGGGCACATCCATCGGCCGCAACGGGACCGCTTCCAGCGCTGCACTCCTGCGCTCCCTCAAGGACAGACGTGACGAGGCCGCCAAGGACACGTACAGCACCCACGTCATGACGCAGGTCGACAAGCTCCGCGAGGCCGGGTTCACGGGCAAGGGCATCAAGGTCGCCATCGTCGACACGGGTGTGGACTACAGACACCCTGCCCTAGGCGGCTGCTTCGGCGAGGGCTGCCACGTCGCGTACGGCTGGGACTTTACGGGGGACAACTACTATGAGAGCTCCGACGCGCCTACTCCTGACGCGGATCCCCTTGATACCTGCCAGGGCCACGGCACGCACGTCGCGGGTATCATCATGGCGCAGGAGAACGAACTCGGGTTCACAGGCGCTGCGCCAGATGTCACGCTCGGCGCGTACAAGGTCAGCGGTTGCGCTGGGTACACGACGAGCGAGATTTTGGTGTCTGCTTTCTACCGCGCCTACGAGGACGGGAGTGATGTCATCTCGTGCTCTGCGGGCGACGATTCGGGTTGGGCGAGCGATGCTGCTGGTGTAGCTGTCTCGCGCATTGCTGAGGCTGGTATTCCCGTCGTCGTTGCGGCTGGTAACTCTGGTAACTTGGGAGTCTGGGCTGTGGCCTCGCCGGCATCGGGAAAGGCTGTTGCTGGCATTGGTTCCGTGGACAACACCATTTTGCCTAATCTCATGAAGCGCGGCACGTTCGTTAACGAGACGGGCGAGTTTGCCTTTGGGTGGGCTGACAGCACCCCCGTCACCACTGCGAACGTGACTCTGCGTCTGTGGATTGCGAGCGCAAATGTCACGGCCTGCAACCCAATCCCGGCAGATATCGACTTGACTGATTCTATTCCCTTGATCTCTATGGACGCAGGGTGCCAGTCCGATGTCCAGGCCGCGAACCTCCTCGCCAGAGGCGCGAAGTATATCCTTTTCTATCCTGCTAGCGAGTCGTAAGTATATCTTTCCGCACACTTGAGATGCCTTTGATAAGGAGGGTGGTGGCTAATGGGAGGTCAGTAGGTTATATCCCCCGTACGTCTACACCGAGGGCATCCTTGGCATCGGAATGGTTATGCCCCGCCAGGCCCAGGAGTGGAAAGCCCACGCCGAAAACGTCACCATCACCATCGGACCGCCCAAAACCTCCGGCCTCTTCGCCGAGCCCATCACAAATGGCCCGACTGCTGGTTACACCAGCCCCTTCTCTAGCTACGGCCCAACGTGGGAACTCGACGTGAAGCCCCAGTTCACCGCCCCCGGCGGCGGCATTCTGTCCACGTGGACCTGGGACCAGGGCGAGTACATGGTCAACCCCGGCACCTCCATGTCTACTCCCTTCGTCGCCGCTGTCTACGCTCTCGTTGGACAGGTCCGCGGTACCCTTGACCAGGAGACCCTACGCTCCGTCATTGCTGCCACTGCTCAGCCGAAGGCCTGGAACGATGGCACCGTTGCTCACAATGACATTCTCGCTCCTGTACCGCAGCAGGGCGCCGGCCTCGTACAGGCTTGGGACGCTGCGCACGCCACTACGATCCTCGGCTCGACGGGCATCTCCTTCAACGATACAGACCACTTCGTCGGCGAGCACACCTTCAGCGTGAAGAACACCGCCGCCGAAGAGGTCACCTACAAGCTCGGCCACGCCAAGTCCGTGACCGTATACACCTTCACCCCGGGCGAAGCCCAGCTTAACGTCGCCCGTGCCCCGCCCCCGACCGTCGACGAGTGGGCGACAATCAACTTCGAGACTGACTCCCTGATCGTCCCCGCCGGCGGCAGCGCTGACGTCAAGTTCACCGCCGTGCCTCCCTCCGGCCTGAACGCCACGCTCTTGCCCGTGTACAGCGGATACATAACCCTCGAAGGAAGCAACGGCGAGACCTTGTCCGTGCCATACCTCGGCGTCGGCGGAAGTATGCGTGAAACCCCCGTCCTGGTCCCCGGCCTCGGCCTGAACGGTGTCTACCTCTCCTCCACGGACAACCACTTCCTCATTCCCGTCGCTGCGAACCGGACCTTCACCATCCCGCGCCCCGGATCTACGGGCAGTGCCATCTACCCCAAGATGGTCGTGACCCCGACCGTCGGCACGACCGATCTGCACGTAGAGCTCGTGGCCCTCGGCAGAAGCGGCAACTCTACACTCAAGGTCACTGATGTGCTCGGGTACCCGACCCTCGGCGCGCTGCCGCAGTCGCCTGTTGCGTATGCGCACAGGTTCGGGTACACCTGGAACTTTGGCGGCTTCTTGGCCGATCGGACTGTTGTGCCCGAGGGTAGCTACGCATTTATTGCACGCGCGTTGAGGATTTTTGGGGATGCGGGCAAGGAGGAGGATTGGGATGTTGTTGAGACTGTGCCGTTCATCTTGAAGTATCTTGCATAAATACGTAGCTGCGGGCCTTATCTCGAAGAAGATATAATGGAAGCGTAATTGCGTACAGCAGAAGTTCCTTGTCACTAGATGGCTATTATTCGGGACTGGAGTCAATCTCACGATGTGACTGAGTAAACTTTTTTTTGGGAACGCGCGCGGCTGGAGCCCTGAGCACATTTACTTTGTGCACTGGGTACTTGGCGTTTCAACGGCAAACACTTCCAATGTGGCATGTCTATGGAGCATGAAGACCTCCCGTCGAAGCCTTAAAGAATTTGAACATTTCCCACGCTTTTTCTTGGTTGTGTCGAGTTCCATCAGACACAAATTGATAGGGCTCATCGCGTGTGGTCGGTTTTTCGTCGTGAATCTCTACGACTTTGCCGTTGAGACTTGTATCATTTATGATCTGCGATACGCCCTTGATCAGGGTAGACATTGGCGTGACTACCATGTATTTGTACATTTCTGGATCGGGGATGATATTTGTGACTAACGGCGCATTAGTGATCTGATGATGACAATGTCCCTTGAGATTTGTTGAGACTCTTACCTAAAGCTGCTGGTGCCATCGTGTTGATCTGAATCTTGAGATCTTCAAGTATAGGCGCTGTCGACCGTACGAGACCGATCACACCAGCCTTCGCAGCTGCGTACATCGGTCCGACTGGGAACGGATAAAGAGCGGCATCTGACGCAGTGCAGATGATGGAGCCACGAGAGCCTTCGGATATTTCGTTCTTGCTGATGTAGTGAATGGCAAGCTTAACAGCTACGAAAGGCGATGTTAGCCTCGAAGTCATGCACAAACTGGAAGAAACTAGCAGCGAAATCCGAACTGGGGTTCACTTACAATAGATGACACCATTCAAATCCACGGCTACAACCTTTAGGTTCGGCTCTTGGGGAGCGTCGGGGTGGATAGTTGCAAGGGCGTTCGACATCCCTTCGGCTATACCAGCATTGGCAAAGACAATATCAATCCTGCCAAATGCATCATAGACATCCGAGAATTCCTGAGCCTGTTCCTTCCACGAAGAAACATCGCATTGGTGGAAGGTCACCGTAGATTGAGGATACTCTGAAGCAACGTCAGACGCAATTGACTTGCCAGAAGCTGCGTTGACATCGAAGATGGCGACCTTGCCGCCTTGCGAGGCAAAGTGGCGTACTATGGTAAGGCCGATGCCGCTGGCGCCGCCGGTGACGATGACCGATTTCGGGGTGGTACCAATTGCCATTGTGACTTATGTAGTAGCGTGACGTGAGAGATTCGAGTGAAGTTAGTGATAAGACAAGGAAGTCATTGCTGAGGAGCCGATTAGCATGGTATATCAGAAAGTAAATGAACGGAATGCTTTGCTCATACGTTTGTTTGCTTGGTGACTCTTGTATAGTGACACCCTCGTCGGAGTCCAAGATCGCAGTTCATGGATTACAAACGCTGAGCTGAGGTTGAAACATGTGCCAGAAATAAAGCTAGGTTGACAGGCATGGACCACGAAGTTTCCCTGGGATATCGCTACAGTGGTCCTGTCCTTGTGAGACAGGGCCGATGGCACCTTGGGGAAGCCAGTTCTGGTGCAGAAAGACACCGTCTCCGGCCCTTGTGAACGCATGGATATGGTATACCATCGAATTTGAAGACAATGTTCAAAGTCGGAGTACAAACCAATCGTAATTTTCAAAGTTCATCTGTTCGGAGACTCCAACGTGTAGTGTCATTGGGCAGAAGTCGGCTTTGACTTGGGATGCTTTGGCGAATCGGAATAGTAGACCTAGCGTAGTCGAAGAGGATGATCCCGGCTTTTTCGGAGTTGAGTAGACGAAACGCCAGCTCCGAGACATGCACTTTGAACTTACTCCCTCCGAACACGCTCTTCTACTACCGCAGAGCAGTATTTGCCGCTGTACACTCAGTAACTTTGTGGGTGACCCCAGTTCAGACATGGGTATTCGATGGAATATTCGATCCAGGCCGCCGGTGTCCACCGGCGTCACCAAACACGGTCCATCGCCGGACCTACCGCCCTGCATCCACTCCGCACGGCAAAATTGCCGAAACAACGGGCAGCCGTCTGCGCCTCCGTGCAAGGCTGGAAGCGCCGACTCAGAGAATACCGCTCATGCTAACCTCATGAAAGACGTTGCTATTGCTAGATTGTCAGATGTCTACCAAAAGTACATGTATCTATATGGAGTTGGTCTGGCGCTCTCCATGATCATCATCGAAGACCTGGCTCGCCTTTCACTTTGCCTAGAACACGTTAGACACGCCCACTCTTATAGATAATACCCAATACAAGGCGCGAGCGCTATAGACTAGTTTTCAACAACAGGCAAAATCTCCACGACATATCACTCAACATGGTTGCAGCCCGCAAAGATGAGCGCATCCCGATTGCGATCGTGGGAATGGGATGTCGCTTCCCAGGTGATGCGACATCGCCGTCCAAGTTCTGGGATCTCTTGAAAAATGGAAGAGGTAGGGATTTGGTCATTTTGGGACTAAGTATTGAAAACCTCTGCTAACTCAAGTTAAGACGCCTACTCCCCTAATACAGATAGATGGAACTCGGACGCCTTTCACCACCCCAACAGCAAAGATCGCGTCAATACTTTGGCCACGAAGGGAGGGCACTTCCTGAAGGAGGATCCCTATCTATGGGACGCATCCTTCTTCAACATCACAGCAGCCGAAGCCATGGCTCTCGATCCGAAGCAGCGTATCATGATGGAAGTCGCTTACGAGGCGCTCGAGAACGCCGGCATGCCCCTGCCAAAGGTCGCCGGCTCGCAGACTGCGTGTTACATCGGCTCCTCGACGAGCGACTATAGGGACATGGTCACGAGGGACTTCGCAAACTGGCCCAAGTATTACATCCTCGGCAACTGCGAGGAGATGGTCTCGAATCGTATTTCGCACTTTCTCGACATCCACGGCCCCAGCGCCACCATCCAGACCGCGTGCTCCTCGAGTCTGGTGGCTACGCATTTGGCCTGCCAGAGTCTCCACTCCGGAGAGTCGGAAATGGCCATCGCGGGTGGTGTCGGTTTGACGCTCACCCCCGACGGCAACATTCAGCTGGCCAACTTGACGTTCCTCAACCCCGAGGGTCACTCTCGGTCGTTTGATGCAGATGCTGGTGGCTATGGTCGCGGTGAAGGTGCTGGCGCCCTCATCCTCAAGCGGCTGGACAAGGCGCTTGCTGATGGAGATCCTATCCGTGCTGTCATCCGGGCCACGGGCGCCAACTCGGACGGGTGGACACAAGGTGTGACGCTGCCTTCTGGCGAGGCACAAGCAGCGCTCATCAAATATGTCTACGAATCTAATGGTCTCGACTACTCTGCGACTCAATATGTAGAGGCTCACGTAAGTCGCCTTTAAGGTCCTGTGATTGAGCTTAAGTGATATCCACATCATATTAACATTACAATTGTCTTGTAGGGCACGGGGACAAAGGCCGGAGATCCCCTGGAAGCAGGAGCTATCTCGAGAACCATCGGATCAGGTGCGACGAAGTCACGAAAGCTCTGGATGGGAAGTCTTAAGCCAAATGTAAGGATTTCGAAGTTACTGGTCACTGTATCAATGGAAGACTAACTTCAAGCTCCTAGATCGGTCACTTAGAAGCTGCCGCTGGTGTAGCGGGAATCATTAAGGGCGTCCTGGCCATGGAGAACGGAATGATACCCCCCAACATCTACTTCAACAAGCCCAACCCCGCAATTCCATTCGATGAATGGAACATGGCCGTACCGACAAAGCTGACACCTTGGCCTGTCTGCAAGACCAAGCGGATGAGTGTCAGTGGCTTTGGCATGGGCGGCACAAACGGCCACGTAGTGTTGGAGTCTTTCAACTCGGACCAGTGGAAGTCACTGCTGCCCGCCAACGGTGTCGCCCACGAGACTCCAAACGTCAAGAAGAGACTATTTGTCTTCAGCAGTCACGATCAAGCTGGGTTCAAACGCATCGGCGATAAGTTGGTCGAGCACATGGACACCCTTGGCCCCGCTGCTTCGAGCCCAGAGTATCTCGCCAAGCTGGCGCACACCCTCTCTGTCGCCAGATCGGGCTTGACTTGGAGATGGAGCTGTTCGGCTGAAAATGCCGCTGAGCTCCGTCACAAGCTTTCAACCACGGCTGGCGACAAGACTACGAGAACTCCGGACAGCAAGCCGAGGATTGGATTCGTCTTCACGGGTCAGGGAGCGCAGTGGGCCGGTATGGGAGTCGAGATGCTCAAGTCCCACCCGGTCTTTAAGGATTCCGTTGCGCGATCTGCAGCACTTCTCAAGTCCATGGGCTGCGACTGGGACCCTGTCGAAGAATTGACGAGGTCAAAGCAAGAATCTCGTCTCAAGGCGCCCATGATCAGCCAGCCCATCTGTACTGTTTTGCAGATTGCCCTGGTCGACGAGCTGCGCTCTTGGGGCGTAACGCCCAAGAAAGTTGCCGGCCACTCAAGTGGAGAGATTGCAGCGGCGTACTGCGCCGGGGCGCTCACGCATCGTGATGCCATTGCCATCGCTTACTTCAGGGGCAAGGCTTCCTCCGGTCTGGTCGGCCTCAAGGGCGGCATGATGGCTGTCGGCTGCTCATATGATCAAGCACGATCACTGCTCGCGCAGCACGGAGAGCACCTCGGCGGTGTCGCGACAGTGGCCTGTGTGAACTCTCCGAATAGCGTCACCATTTCGGGTGATTCAGCCGCTCTCGAGAGACTGCGAGCCATCCTCGAGAAGGAGAGCATGTTTGCTCGCATGCTTCAAGTTGATGTCGCCTACCATTCTAGCCACATGCAGGGTGCTGCAGCAGAATATGCCGCTTCTATCGCAGACGTTGAGCCGAACAGCTCGGAGGAAGACGAAACTAAGCGTGTGACCATGGTCTCGAGTGTCACTGGTAGTGAAGCTGCCCCTGAGTTGCTTGGGGGCTACTACTGGGTGCGCAACCTGGTATCTCCCGTTCTCTTTGAGCAAGCAATCAAGGAGATGGTTTCTCCAGCAGCAGAAGCAGATGTAAAGACTCTTGACCTATTGATCGAACTTGGTCCTCACAGCGCTCTCGGTGGCCCTATCGAGCAGATATTGTCCCACCACGGGATCAGCGATGTCAGCTACAAGTCCGTTCTCACCAGACTTCAAAGCGCCGTCGACACGAGTTTGCAGCTGGCTTCCGAGCTTTTCGCTGAAGGTGTCTCTCTGGAACTCCAGAAGGTTAACGGAGATTCTCACTGCCAGCTTCTCACCAACTTGCCGCCGTATCCCTGGAATCACTCGAAGGTTTTCCGCTGCGACTCGCGCATTGCAAAGGAACTTTTGGCACAGAAGTTCCCCACTCGAAGTCTGCTTGGAGCGCCTGTACCCATGATGGACGAGACGCAGAGGGTATGGCGCAGTTTCCTTCGACTTGAAGACGAGCCTTGGCTTCGTGGGCACATGGTTGGCAGCACCGTGCTTCTCCCTGGTGCTGGCATGACCAGTATCATTCTCGAAGCTAGTCAACAGCTTGTTGCACCGGGAAAGACTGCTCGAGCTTTCCGTCTACGCGATGTGTCTCTCTTCGCTGCCATGGCTCTCCCGGAAGGAGTTTCAACAGAAGTCATTGTTCACATGAGGCCCTACCTCCAGTCCACGCTTGGATCAACCCCTGCAGCATGGTGGGAGTTTACCATGTCTTCATGCGTCGGAGGTGACCAGCTGAGGGACAACTGCCGTGGGCTGATGACCATCGATTACCATGAAGACACAACTCCGCAGATGGCAGAGGAGGATGCTATCATCGCATCCTCGAGAGTAGCGGAATATCATCGTGTTCACAAGGAGTCGAATCTCGAGTACGCCAAAGAGAACTTCTACAACCACATGAACAGTGCCTCTTGGAAGTATGGAGAAGCTTTCCAGGGCATTGAGGGATGCCATGTCGGCGACGGTCAGAGCACATTCAATATCAGAGTGACCGATATCGGGGAGACCTACAGTAAGGGGCAAATTGAGCGACCTTTTCTCATTCACGCTGGTACCTTGGATGCAGTCTTCCAGAGTTGGCTGAGCAGCACGTGGATAGGTGATAAGGACGGAGGCTTCGACTTCACGAGACCCTTCGTGCCTGTTCACTTTACCGAGCTCGAAATTTCTGCTGATATTCCTGGCGACGTGGGCTACGTCATGCCTGGGCTCTGTCTTTCGGAGCGATATGGCTTTACGGACTTGTCTGCGGATATGTTCATGTTCGACAAGGATGTTTCCAAGCCTTACCTCGTGGTGAAGGACTTCCGAGTCGCTGAGCTGAACATGGATGATGGCGGAGGTCGCGAAGATAATGAGGTTGATCCGACCGACATCACGTCAGAAGTTCGCTGGAACTATGCCTTGGATGTTATGGAGCCACAGGAAATCGGCCGAGTGGTCTCCGCCATCAAACCCAAGGATAGAATGGCTGAGGTATGCTTGTAATCCATGCCGGAGACTTCGTCCGGGGCGCTAACATTGACAATACAGATCATTCGGATGGCGCTTCACTTGAACCCGGCAGCTACGCTCCTGCAGCTCGTCCCGGACCACGATGCCGCGCGCAACTCAGTCATCGCTAGCCTACCCGGGGACATCGTACGCTCTAGTCAAGTTCGCTATGCGGTCATCAACGCCGCCAAGAGCCCGTCGACCGACAAGCCAGCCTTCGTCGGCGAGGCATTTGAACTCGGCGCAGTAGATAGCCCTTTGCCAGAGAATATTCCGAAGGCCGATCTCTTGATCATCTCCAGCGATGTGGAAAAGGTTGAAAAGCGCGACCAGTTGCTTGAACGGGTTCTCAACCTCACCAAGCCAGAGGCAACGGTTCTCATTGCTGCCAAACAACAGCCCACTCCGGGAGGCCTGGAAGCTAGAGGCTATGACTTTGTCTTTGGAGTTGAGGGAGATGAGCGCCTTGCGCTGTACTGGGGTGCCAGGAACGCGAATGCGAAGCCCGCGACCAACGGCACTCCTGCTCGACAGGCAGTAATCATGGAGCCGATGACTATGTCCAATGAGTCTCGGCAATTCTCCAAGTCTCTTCAGGAATCTCTTATCACTCAAAACTACGCGGTGTCAACGAGGACCTTGACCGACGAGCCGAAGTCTGATGTTGCAGAAAGCGAAGTTCTCATTTCTCTGTTGGAACTTGAAAAGCCGCTACTCGACGACCTGTCGGAGAAGGAGTACCAAGTTGTGAAGGCTCTATCTCTAGCATACCAGCGCCTTCTTTGGATCACCTGTGGAGACAACCCATCATTCGGCGTGATTGATGGTTTGTCACGCTGTGTTGAGAGCGAGATTGCAGGCACTCGGTTCCAGGTTCTGCATCTGAGTCAAGAGACGGGCCTGCAACATGGCCCGGCACTGGCATCTCGCATCTTGTCTTCGGAAACCACAAAAGATGATGAGTTCCATGAACGCGATGGTGTCTTGCAGGTGACCCGTATCTATCGGAGCTTAACGGAGAATGACTCCATCAAGCATCACTTGCACGATTCGACCCGGGTCACATCTGTTGGCGCCGACGAGGACCTGAGGCTTTCGATTGAGAGACCCGGTCTGTTGGACACACTGCAGTTTATTGAGGACGACCGGCTAAATGCCCCTCTTGCAGACCACGAGGTGGAAATCAAGGTAAAAGCCACGGGCATCAACTTCCGAGACATCATGGCTACAATGGGACTCATTCCCATGTCTGTCTTGGGACAGGAAGGCAGCGGTGTCGTTGTCAAGACTGGAAGTGAAGCAAGCCGCTTCAAACCCGGTGACCGCGTGAGCTTCTTGGGCGTCGGCACACACGCTACGAAGATCCGGGTTGACCATCGCATTGTTGCTCATATTCCCGACACCATGTCCTTCGAGGAGGCCGCTGCATTGCCTGTCGTCCATACCACTGCGTACCATGCCCTTGTCAACCTCGCAAAGCTTACCAAGGGCAAGTCGGTTCTGATCCACGCTGCCGCTGGTGGTGTAGGCCAAGCGGCTGTCCAGATTGCTCTTCACCTGGGTTTGGTCGTCTATGTCACCGTTGGCTCCGAAGACAAGCGGAAGCTAGTGGTCAACACGTATGGCATTCCCGAGAAGCACATTTTCAATTCTCGCGATGCCAGCTTCGCAAAGAGCGTGATGCGCGTCACGAATGGTCGCGGTGTTGACTGCGTTCTCAACTCACTCTCAGGAGAGCTTCTTCGGACGTCGTGGGAGTGTCTGGCCACCTTCGGCACTTTTGTCGAGATTGGTCTCCGCGACATTCTCGACAACACTCGGCTTGACATGAGACCATTCGGGAAGAGCACAACGTTCACATTCTTCAACCAGTTCACACTTTACGAGGAGGACCCCGCTGCGCTAGGACAGATCCTCGATGAAGCCTTCAAGTTGGTCCATATGGGTACGCTTCGTGCTCCGAGCCCCCTGACGGTGCATTCCATGGGTCAAGTGGGAGACGCCTTCCGCACCATCCAGCAAGGAAAGCACCGCGGCAAGATGGTTATGGCATTCACGGATAACGCAGAGGCGCCAATCCTGCGCAAGGCTAAGAACTCCCTCAAGCTCAACGCTGATGTCACTTACCTTCTTGTTGGTGGCCTAGGTGGTCTGGGCCGCAGTCTGGCGCGGCAATTCATCGCCTGTGGCGCTCGTAACCTTGCCTTCCTCTCAAGATCTGGAGACGGCTCCCCAGATGCCAAGGCTCTGATCAAAGAGCTATCCAACATGGGCGCCAACGTCAAGGCCTACCGCGGTGATGTGTCGGACCCTGCTTCCTTCCAGGCTGCTCTGGGTCAATGCGAACGAGAGCTTCCGCCCGTCAGGGGTGTGGTCCAAATGGCTATGGCTCTTCGCGACATCGTCTTCGAGAAGATGTCTTACGACTGGTGGAAGACTGGGTTGAGACCCAAGGTGCAAGGTACATGGAACCTTCACGAGTACTTCAACCATGAACGCCCCCTAGAGTTCTTCATCATCTGCTCGTCCATTTCGGGTATGTACGGCTACCCTAGTCAGGCACAGTACTCCGCCGGCAACACATACCAAGACACTTTGGCGCACTACCGCCGTTCACAGGGGCTCAAGGCCGTGTCGGTCAACCTGGGTATCATGCGTGACGTTGGTGTGCTGGCAGAGCAAGGTGCGACGGGCAACTTCTTGCTGTGGGAGGAGACCCTGGGCATCCGAGAGCCAGCGTTTCATGCCCTCTTCAAGGGCCTCATCAATCGGCAGAAGAGCGAAAACCCGGCTTCATGGCCGCCAGCTCAAGTGACAACCGGCTTGGGCACTGCAGACATCATGGCAGCACACGGCCTCGATCAGCCGGGATACTTCAGCATCCCGCGTTTCGGACCTCTCGCGGTGACGAGCTTAGCGACAAGTGCTTCGGGTGCTGGAAAGTCAGACACCGTTTCTCTTTCTTCACGCTTATCTGAGGCGAGTAGCAAGCAGCAGGCGTTGGATATTATCACAGAGGCTCTGGTAAAGAAGGTGGCCGACATCTTGCAGATGCCTGTGTCGGAAGTTGATCCGGGCCGGCCTATGTACCGCTATGGTGTTGATTCTTTGGTTGCGCTCGAGGTCAGAAACTGGATCACTAGGGAGATGAAGGCAACTGTGGCTCTTTTGGAGGTTCTGGCTGCGGTTCCCATGGAGGTCTTTGCAGCTAGGATAGCCGACAAGAGCAAGTTGGTGGCGTTTGAGTGATAATTTCGTATGGGCACGGGACTGGGGCCGGCGTTCAAAGGATGACAAGGGGTTTTGAAAATTCTTTCGGATTGGCGTTTAGTTTGCACTCGGGCTGGAGGTTGTTTTCATAGACTTTCATAGATCATCTGGAAAATTGTGTTCAAGCAATGATTAATTCCCCCTGGCACCTGGGTCACTCCAGCCCGTCAGCTCTGTAAGGTTTTTGCTCATCTCTGTTCAGCCCAGCTATGTTGTCAAAGTTCCACGAGGCATAGGTACTGATTAGAGTAAGGTGATGCCCACACCGACACAAAGCGATGGATCTGTTCAATTCTACTTTGATTCGATGACCTTGGTACTCAATCAACTCGTGAAAGCCCATCTGGAGATGTTTTTCGTCGTGGCTATTTGGTGCTGGACAACGAAGCCCTGGTAAGGACAGACACCTTGGCCTGGAATTGATTGACCTAGAGTACCTTGACAGTACCGCCATTTGCGCAGATCACGCTCCCACTGACCCATCGACTCTTCTCAGATGACAGAAAGCCTACGATTTCAGCTATGTCATCGACTCTCCCCAACCTCTTTTCCACACTGCATGCGGTTTTCTTTGCCTCAAGGAATTGGCGGATCTCAGGGGTGTCCGGCATTTGTGAGGCCAATTCGGTTTGCGTAACTGATGGACGATGGTCAGGTTTCGACAAGGCTTTTGGCAATTTTCGGTTCAAGGTGGCTGCGAAACTTACTGCCAACAGCAACTGAGTTCACTGTAGTCCTCTCCATCCCAGGCCTTGTCCCCCAAGCGTCAGCCCACACGCGAGTCATCGATTCAATAGCGCTCTTGCAACCGCTGTAAACCACTGTCGTCCCGATGTATCAGAACCAAAACATCAGATGCAAGTAGGCTAGGAAGTAGGAGTAGAAAGAAGCAACGCTACGTACGAGCAACTGGAGAAGGATCTCGGCCTCCTTCGGAAGAGATGTTGATGATTCGGCTTTCCGGCCGGAAGTACGGGAGAAGTGCTTGCACGAGAAATACAGGTGCTTCAATATTAGCCGTAAGTAAGCGATCAATGTGGTCCTGGGTGATCGTGCCCACTGGCGCGACCTCCACGACCGCCGCGTTTTGCACAAGTATGTTCAAACTCCCATACTCTTTGACGGCATTGACGATGGCACTGCAGTACTCTCGAGGCTCCAGTAAAGGCGCAACCACGCCTTTAATCTGTGGTACAGAACTCTTGTTGGAATTTCTGTACAGGGAATCTATCTCGGCTCTCAAATCATCGATTTTGCCCAAGGACGATAGCACAGAGCATGTTCCGATGATATTCGCCCCACGGCTTGCGAGGTGAACGGCGATGCCTCGTCCAATGCCGCGCGAAGCACCACTGGGACACAAGCCGTACATTAGCAGAAGCCACAGAAGGAAAATGACCTGACGATTCAACGATAAGGGGAAATGAAGAAACCTACGTCACGATTGCCACTTTGCCGACGAGGTCTTGCTCTGAGACCTTGATATTTGCATGGTAATGCTCCATGTTGCTCATGATTTAGTAGTTGTTAATGTTGATGAAGACCGAACTGGTGATGGTCATGATCGCAGTACCTTATGCTGAAATATGGGCTTCGTCAAGTGCGACAGCGATCAGCCAACCTTCCACGCAGTGGATGGGCGACTACCGCTGTTACCTTACTACTTCCCTAGCTCTTACAATGGCCAGCGTTGAACGCTGAGATGCTCCGAGACTGTCCGGTTTAGCAGCAAAGGTCCAGTGCTGGTTCCGAAACGCCCTCCGGTGCTTAGACCAACTGATCCAAGTTCCACAGCGAATGCCAAGTGACAGCTCTTCAGATCATTGTCAAAATCAAGGGTTTGAACCTCAACTAAGGATTCACATCGAATAGCCGGTTCAAGATTCGTAAACTAGACTCTCATCTGCTGTCTGAAAGCTTCCATATCCAACAATGTGATACTTGTGTGCATTTTCCCCTCGTCGAACCATACAAATACATGCTCTGTAAACTTGACTCTTTTACCCGTTGGCTCTATTCCATTCCAAGCCTTAACTGGTGTCCACTCAAATACCACTCTGGCTGCAAGTTGCTGTTTCTCCTCGTCAACAATAAGCTTCTCGAGCGTGTTCTTGCAATCCGCCATGACATCGTGACACTCTTCCATGGCCCCTCTGTACTGTTCACGGGTTACAGAATGCTCATTGAACGTAATGTGGTCATGGGTGAATTTCGACAGGTTCTCTTCCATGGTCCTGGTGGAGACGCAGTTGAAGTATGCGCGGTACGCCTCAGTGAGACAGAACCCTGGAGGAGAAGCTTTAGCGCTCCAGCTTGGGGGCCGGACCGCCTGCGATTCGCTGTTGCGTAACGCATCGACATCGTCTATAATCATGATGTTGGAGATAGTGGTGCCATGAACTTGACAGAAAACGTGTCGCCGGAATTCGATTACCGCAGTGGCGGTTGAAGCAGGGAAGACGCTTTTGGGAGATATCCGCACGAGGAGAATCGCAGCCAAGTCGCCTGTAAAAGCGTCTCCAATTTGGTGAAGGATGGTGATGTTCACGTCACTTGACGCTTCTAGGTGCTCGAAGCCGGCTGGCAAATTCAAAAGCTGAGAGGTTGAGTGTCCAGGAGACGAGAACTTCGCCATGTTCTCGCCGGGAAGTCGGCGGTTGAGGCGCTCTGCATACTCTTGGAAGATGGATTCGATGGCCGCCATTTTTTTTTGTTTCTTTAGGATGGTTATTCTGAGGGGATTCTTGACAGACACAAAGAGAAGTATGCACTTCACGAAGTATAAACTGAGGCAAATTTCTGAGTGCTAAAACTTGAACGAAGAAATCAGCCTTCACAGTTCCAGACTCTACTAAATCGTCAATCTCCAGAAAACACAAGAGCGCTCAGAAACTGAAGGTGAACTCTGGTTGTTCTGGATCCATTTGACCTCCGCTCCTAGGTTCGACCTTGCAAGATATGCCCGGAGCTTTCGGAGGTCATGGTGGGAGCATGGGCCTCAGAGGCAGTTCGGACCTGGCTCCATTCTCCAGCGGTCGTAGGCTCATTCCGACTCGTTCCGTCTGCTGTCCGAGTGCTCTTCTCTGCGGTTGCTCGCCGATTGCTTAGGGTACGCCTCGGAGTCGTCGAACTTTTTTGAAACAGTCTTGAGGTACACCCTACAATGTCTCCAGTGAAATTCTGACCCAAATCAAAGGAGCGAGGAGTCAAGCCTAGGAACAGACCACCTCTAAGTGGAATAAGTCGGCGTGGTCACAGATGGGCTCAGCACTGATACAAATGCTCGAACTCGAGATTAGTATCTCAGGACCCGTCATCTGAAAGATTCCACTCTCATCAATTTCGGGAAACCAATATGCTCTACGCCCTGCCGCAAGACCTTCATTTCATAGACGGTCCACGAATTGCCAGTTTTCAAGCATTAGAAAAAATGTCACAAAACTCAACTCAGACTCAAACAAAAAAGCTGGACACAGCAAAAGGTGCAGATGCATACAATCCAAGCAACCTGAAAACCTACGACACTCTCGTCTTTGGTGTCGTTTCACCTTACGGTTGGAATTGCTCAGCCGAGAAACTCATCTCTTTCTTCAACCGCAATATAGCTCGCGCCGCAGAGCCGTACAAGTCCAACCCGGGCGGTCCCCCACCCACTCGAATCCTCGACATTGGCGTTGGCACAGGATACTTCCCCGCAAGAGCTCCTTTGCCTAAATGGACCGAGTACGTTCTTGTCGACCTCAACGAGACGTGCCTGGACGTTACTCTACCCGTCATTGAAAGGGCACATCCGGAGGTCGGCACCAACGCTACGAAGGTCGTTGGTGACTTCCTGGCTCAAGGTGACGAGCTGAAAAGTTTGTTTGCGAAGGGAAAGAGTTTGCCGGAAGGCGGTTTTGATGCTATATCTCTCATGTTCTTGCTGCATTGCCTGCCTGGCCCACCGGCACGCAAGGCGGAGGCTTTGGGACGCATGGGTCGCTTGTTGAGGCCTGGAGGGGTCGTGTTCGGGGCTACTATCTTGGGTAAGGGTGTGAACCGTAATCCGCTGGCGCGCCTTGTATTGTGGTTGAACAACTATTTGGGGGTCTTTGATAATCATGAGGACGATGCAGTGGGTATCTTGGTGCCTCTCCAGAAGATGTTCAATGAGGTACGATATGAGGTAGTCGGGTGTATGCTTCTTTTCGAAGCCAGCGATCCTCGCTATAATTAGAAAGCACATTAGAAGGAATCGAGACCAGACACAACTTTGAAGTTAACTCATGTCCTAGCAGATGAAGTAAGGTGCACAAGAAGAACTACTTCTTCTTGTGCATCTATCTCTTGTTATATCATGCTTTCAGGTTGGGTTGTGTAAAATATCAATCCACGGTGTCGCCTCTCTTCATCTCGCATGAACTTGTACAATCAAATAATTTGCGCTCTTCAGACAATGACATGGCATGTCTGCCTGAACTTCGAAGAAGCAATATGTTCACAGGCAGTATCCTAGGAACAAGTGTACTCTGTCTGATTGACTTGGACACTCTATCAAGGTTTTGGTCAACACTCTGCCAAGTGACTCTAACCGCAATTCGATTTTAGAGCAAGAGTGTTAGAAATAAATCTCCCCTCCCAAATGAGTGTTTGGCGTGCAAACATGTAAGCCAAGTCAAGCTCCAACAAACACCCCAGAAATCAAGGCACCGCCAGCGAATCCAATGCCCATAGCCCATGATGCTCGAAGACCTTCTGTGTACGCTGCAATTACTTGAGGAGCAATGTCCGCGGAGAAAAGTTTTTTCAGATCCGTAGATCCTGCGGCCAAGATCTGGGCAGCGGTGAGACTGGGGACGTTTCGCACAGCATTCTGCAACATGATGTTGTTGAAGAGGTTCTGAGTTGCTGATACCGCAAGTGCACCACTGAGAAGTTGGAAAACTGTGAGTATCCGTCTATTAGTACAATACTTTTTGATACTTATAGCAAGTTGAATGTTGGTCCTAGAGAAGACTTACGGAGGACAATACTTGTGGCCTGGGGCACGTCTTGCACATCGACTGTAGCCTGGACAGCTAGGACTGGAACTTGAGTTCCTAAGCCATAGCCAAAGGCTACTATAAGCTGGTATAGTAGGTACTGAGCTGGTGTAGAGTCCGGGCCAAGGGTGAGGATCAGTGTAGAGCCTAGCACCGTAAGAGCCCCAGAGAGAACACAATATAGCCGGTCATTCCGATATTTGGAGTACGCCACACTGGATAATAGTGTGAGGAATGCTACGATGTAAATGTTAGACGTCATACAGGAAGAATGGATCAAAGGCAATATGACTCACCTCCACCAATTAACAGGGGAAGAACGTTGACACCACTCTGTGCGGGAGTAAAACCTTTGGTTGCCTGGAAGTAGACAGGCAGATTATACTGGATTGAGTAGGCAACCGAGCTAAGCCTACGATGGTGTCAAAAGAAAGTCCCAAGTATATATAGAGCTGGTGGTCCACTTACATGAATGCGAAAACGCAAAGGAAGCCGATCTTCATATTGGTCAAGAACCTTGCTTGCAAAAGAGCGTCCTCTTTCATGAAGTACTGCTCAAACCCGAAGAGCATGGCAATAGTGATCGATCCCATTAGCGTACCGACGACGAAGCCAGAGTCCCACTCGTGTTTGATGCCTCCGGACTCCATTGCGGTGACGAATAGAGCGATGATACCGGTGATAAGAACGACACCCATCAGGTCCATCTGACGCACAATGCTCTTCCATGGTGCCCTGACGGTTTTGACAGTATTTGGAATCTTGAAGAAAAACAGAACGATAATTCCGGCGAGAACGGAAAAGGGTATGTTGATCCAAAAGCTACGACGTGTAATTGTCAGCTCCCCTCTCTTTTGTGCATATTATACGCTGATTGGACTCACCACCACCTCCATGAGAACTTTTCTGTGAGGAAACCGCCGATGATAGGCCCAAGGGAACTCGCACCGGTAAAGATGGCACCGAATGCGCCCAGATAGATTGGCGTCTTGCTCCGAGGCGTGACGAGCGCCAGGATTACATAGACGCCGCCAGTTAAACCAGCAGCCCCAATGCCCTGAACCGCACGCCCGGCAATTAGGAAGGCACTGTTGGGGGCAATGGCACAAAGTACACTCCCGACGGCGAAGATGATGAGCGCTGCCAGGAAGATCCACTTCGGAATGAAGAACTTGTACAGCTTGCCCCATGGCACTTGAAAACTCGCAATCGTCATCAAATATGCAGAGCCATACCAGCCGGCATCTGCGAGGGCTTTGAATTCGGTGGTAATGACGGGGATAGCAGTGGCAACGATGGTGGCATCGAGAGCGAACTAGCTCATTGAGTAAAATTGTTAGCTGGAGAAGTCTTCACTTTGCCATGATTCAAGAATCTTTGTCAGTTGCGACTGTTGCTTGTTGGGATTTTACCTCAAAAAGACCCAGTGCCAGTGCAAGTATGATTAGCACTAGTGTAATGCCCTCAGGGTATTTGCCTTCATCCTCATCAAGCTTAATAGGGTCCGTAAGCCTCTGTCCATCGTCAATATTGAACTGCAAACGATCCGAGAGTGTGTTATTTCCGGTCGAAATACGCCTCAAATAAGGCTCTGTGTTGTCATCCAGATTTTGGACGAACCAAGAATCCACCTTAGTGAATTGACTCTTTGCGGCGTCCATCTTGCAGGTTTGGACTCTGTTCGTGAAAGGTATACAATGGTATGTTGATTCAACTGTTTACTCTGGCACCAGGCGAGCGTAAAATGCGTTCTCAGTTTTCAAGGCTTGAGCAAGGATGAAGATCTACAGACTGGAGATCGGTATGATCCAACAGCCCATGCCAATGTACATGGCGAGCATCACAAGTGATCCAAATTCAGCACCTGCCACAACTTTCGCAGCGATATGCACGGAACGCTTTGCTATCTGACTACCCCGAGACGAACAAATCACACGGATTGTTTGGCTCTGCGGCACAACGCCGATCTCTGAATGTAGCATGTTGAGATATCGTATGGTACGAAAGGTGTGAAACCGGTACTGGGACTTGGCTCGGAGAGTTAATCTCGGGCCCACGACTAAGGTCCGGGCCGGTGGGGTTACCTCCGAAGCTCAGTCGGAGACATTTGCCTTGGCACAAGCGCCGGCGGACGCCCGCGGAAGCGCGAGGTTACATTTAAGAAGTTAGGACGACCTCCATTGCCCATCTTATCAACATCAAATATCCATTTTCAGAAATTCCACAGCGCGATTGAGGTTCTATAGGTTGAAGCTGGCGTGTGCCAGCCTTGCAAAACATGTTACAATAAGCTTGCGGGCCTATGCAGTACACAAAATGGCTGTTATTCGATCTTCATACAGCCGGCGGACCTCAGAACTAGGAGGAGGCCGCTCAGTGACAACAGATCATCTCGGAGTGTGAAATTGAGAAGTCTTTGAGACATCATCGTGACGCCGTAAGAAGCTGTTTGCACGATGAAACTTTGAGATCTCCACCTTTCGAGATATCGCTCGTCATTAAAAACATAATAGGCGCCATCAGTTGCTAAAGCTTCTGATGTCGTAGAGCTCAGCCGAGCGCCAATAAATTAACAACACACATCCAAACATGCCTCTTGGTATTATTGACGCGAAACTTGGAAAGGATGCAGTTCTTACAGGGACCGTTCATCTTGTCAGAACATCTAGTACAAATGATTCAGACCACGACGCCCCAAGCCGGGGTAGCATTCTCAAAAGAACTATTTACATGGTAATACCATGAGTAATCTCCATGATCATCCCAAACATCATATTGACATCCGGGTAGGGAGTTGATACGGTCTTGGTCCCTCAACCATCCTTGAACGATCCAAATGACCCATTGGTGAGTCAAACCTTCAACGTAATGGACATGATTTCTCTGACGCACATGACGCGGGAAGCTCTGGACCAACTGGCAGAAGGAAGCGGCTTTTTGGGTTATCTTTTTCAACACCATCATCTTCGCTTCGCTTCCTGGTCCCATGCTTAGCCCGGCCACGTTTGCCCTTGCCCCCATCCTTGGCGTAAGCATCACAAAAGTTGCTGAGTTGTCTGGTTACCATCTCCTCGTTGTTGCGGCTATAGGGTTCGTAGTCCCTCGTTCCTACTAAAAGCCTTTTCTTTGCCTGAGCCTTGTTTTTCAATATGCGCTCTACCACAGGCCCTTGGTTTCGATCCTTGCCCAGAAGTATGGAAAACGCCCGCAGTTTCTCTTCGCCGCCATCGCCGGAACCCTCGGCACCGCAGTCTGTATAGCAGGGTCTCAGAGGTCCCAGTATAGCACAATATTCGCTGGTCGTATGATTCAAGGACTGGGTGCTACCGCTTGGGAGAGTTTAGCGCTTGCGGCAATTGGGGATGTATTCTATCTTCATGAGCGCGGCTGGAGGATTGCCATGATGGTCGCCTCGTCAGCTTGCACCGTTTCGATGACATCAATCGTCAGCGGAGTCATGGCAGAGCGCCTTGGGTACAAGGTCCTGTTCATCGCCGAACTGCCATTCAACCTCGCGGGGCTCATCATGACAGTTGCTTTGCTCCCTGAAATGCAGTTCAAACGACCAGCTGTTACCCAGCAAGATATAGCTTCGAGTTCTCAATCCAACAGCGACGCGGAGACTACGGCCGTCAAAGGGCATCTCGACATCGACATCACAGCAGCCAAGAACACCATCGCCGAGACTGGTGCGGTCATCGTCCCAAAGAAGACTTTGGCGCAGATGCTATCACCATGGTCTCGACAGACGTACACAGATAAGAACATCATTCGTTTGCTAGCTGAACTCTTCGTCAACTTCATTAACCCAGCTGTGCTTTGGATTCTGACCGTCAGTGCGGTTCTCAATGCTTGCTTTGTGGCATCCAGCTACTTTCTATCTCAGATCTGGTCGATGCCACCTTACAACCTCAACATTGAGCAAAATGGCTTTTTCTGGGCTGGCGCACTGATTGGCGGTTTTTTTGCCATTCCTGTTGGCTCACTCTGCGACTGGTCTGCGATGATCATGTCGAAATGGAATGGCGGCGTCTATGAGGCAGAATTCCGGATCCCTGTCAACATACTTGGTGCCGCCCTGAGTGGGCTCGGTTGGTTCCTGCTCATGTGGGTGGTCGATCACCCCTCTACGAACGGGTACTTCCTAGGGGCTTTCTGCTTATGCTGTATGGCTTTTAGTATTTCGGTCCCCTCGACTTCTGCTGGGCTTTATATCTTGTGAGCGTCATCTTTATCTTGGAAGATTGCGGGAATATCAAGCTAACGGCAGGGTGTTAGGGACACATTCCCACAACGATCCAGCGAGATTTTCATTGTACAGATGATGCTTAAGAACTTCTTGTTTTATTCTTTTTCAACATTCATCAATACGTGGACTACTGAAGCTGGGCCTGGGACTGTCTTTATGGTCCTAGGAACTGTCTCCCTCGGGCTTTTCACCACCTGCATTCCTATGTGTGAGTAGCAACAGGCTTTTCCCGGATTTCATGAAGATTCTAACAGTCAATCTCAACAGACATCTTTGGAAAGTTGAATAGAAGATGGATAACCAGTCTCTATGCCAAACACCGCTTCCTCCGGGGACTTGCCGAATAAAAGAGCAAAGCAGTAGTACAAAGAATGATGAGACGCATTGAAGAAGGGCACATAGATATAGAAGACTGGAGGATATGTTTGACCGTGCCTCCGCCTGAAGCTAGGTTGAGAGATGGCACCATGGAAGAGCTACCTAGAGGCTGCTTAGAACAGTTGCAAGGTGAATGACGACACATTTTGCCGGGAAGCTGGGTTCACGTTGTCTCAAATTGCTAGGTATTCAATATTCAGGAAGGCTTTGGCTCAATTTCTCTCCACACCGCTATGATGTGAGTGGTTATCCGTACGATTTGTTTTAAGGACTTAAATGAACTTTGCAAGCTCCAGTGGAATCTCAATCTAGACTCCAGGAGGCATGTATGAGTACTTGTGCATGAAAGCATATCTACGATGATTACAACAACAAGATTTGTTACTCTCTTGTAAAAACACACTTCGATTCGTAACTATGTAGATCTCTTCTGGAAACGGACAACGACCTGGGGCAATTGGTTCATAGCGTATCTTCTTAGATCTCGTTCCCAGTCCATCTCGCCTTGATTGACGTGCTCCCAGTCCAAGGCCCACACCATCTTGGAGATCATCAGCTGCGCCTGCAAGAGCCCCGTCTTACGACCTATGCAGCCTCGGGTGCCGATACTGAAAGGCTGGAAAACAGAAAGCTTGTCATTTTCAAATTCTTTTCCATAATCTGGATGATCTTTCGGAAGCCATCTCTCCGGGTGAAATTCTCGTGGTTTCGCAAAGTAACGCTCCGAGTGGAAGACTGCCCAGAAGCTAGTTTGAACGCGGTACTAAATGCAGATGAGGGTTAGCAGAAATTGATCTACACAACTAGATGCCAAGGTCTTAATATTACCCCTTTCGGAATGTAGTGGCCATCAACGAAACCGCCAGGGCTGATGCGAGGTAAACCGGAAGTGCCCTGAGTGGCTAGTCGAAGACCCTCGTTGATGACAGCATTGAGCCATACAATATTCTGCACATTGTCGGATTTGATGTCCTCGTAGGAAGTAAATCGATCCCGAATATCCATCTTTAGCTTTTCGAGTTTGTCTTGATGCATGCCGAGAAAATGTACTGACACCGTGAACATGTTGGAAGTGGCTTCGGCGTTGCCTATGACCACGTTCATGCTCTGTGCAACAAGAAAGTCGACTTCGGGCGGTTCTCCACCCTCTTTAATAAGAGATGACATGAAGTCTTCGTGTTCGAGGGAATCTCTGAGGCGGATTCGATCGTTGATATACTTACTGTTGATGCGCTGGAGTTTCGGCGCCACTGTCGCTAAGCTAGGACTTAAGGCAAGCAGCACGAACGGGTAAAGAAGGGGGAAGCGTGTAGAGACCTGGTTCACGGTGCCCCAGAAGCTCAACTTTGAAAATGTCTCCAGGAACTCTCCGGCTTTACCTATTATAGTTCGATTGTTCAGTGATTAGAAATTGCCTGTCATCTTTGATTTCCAGAACTTACCCTTTTCTATGTTGCCGTAGTCATGTCCAAATGTCAAGTCACCGGCAAGATCCATGCTTAGCCACTCATTCCACTGGAAGGTCAGCCTGAGTTTGACCTAACCTCAAATGCATCCCCCTGCACTGATGTATTGCCACTTACCTCCGTCAAGTTGATGGGACCCCTTCTGCAAGCCTCATCGACCTTCCGAATGAATCGGTCGTAATGCTTATGCAAGACGGGCTCCTGCCATCGCTTGATCGCATTCATGTTGAAGCTTGGTTCCATGGCCTTTCTGACATAACGATGGATTTTTGGATCTGTATCAGCAGCAAAACCCTTGTGCTTTCCTGCAAGAGCTCCAAGCTCTTCGGTCTTCAAGAAAGCTTGCGCATCATCCGTTTTTCCAGGCAACAAGACGTCTAGGATGAAGGGTATCTTGTGAGCGTCTGATAGATGCAAAAATGTTCACAGAATACAAACTTACCAACTATCGGCTTGTACCCAAATATGGCGATCTCATTGGGTGCGATTCGTACGACATCGCCATACTCTTCAAACCCCTTCTCAACTGCCCATGGCCAGCGACCGCGTAGCCTACGCATTGTCAGACACCGGAATTAATCTTTGGAGTGAAGTTTGTGACCAGTAATACGCAAACCACAATTCGGAGACTGCAGCAATTCTAGGGCCAGGATACTTTGCATATGGATGTAGGGTTAGGCGGTATCCTATCAATAGGAGCCAATATGCTGTGAACTGGGTTATTCTTAGCGAAGTCCAAGCCGTGATTAGAGAGATCGTAGTCTTTGTTGACTAACCGATAGAGCGATGACTGAAAGCCATGAGCTGATTGATGCGTTTTTGAGATGTTCCATGGTAAACTCGCTTATTCTTTTCCCTGATACAGCATGGAGCGTGTTGAAGTTCATTTCCCTTGTCATCTTATCCATCGTTTTGGTGGTAACTTGGTTCTCGTCCAAAATCGCGAACCTTCGCAAAATGGAGCTGAAAGCAGTTGATCTTGCGGAGACTCTCAAATTTCTTCGAAGAACGATTTCTTTAAGACGCTGATAATTGTGTGGCTAGGTTGTAGATCATGGGGATCAAAGTTGACGTCGCGCCATCGAGGCACTACTGACGACAATCCTCATTGCAGTAAAGGTCAATGCTTTAGGTCCTAATACTGTTTCTGCCCACCCATAGGGATGCAACACATCTTGGCCCATACCTTTTGCTAATGTAAATCCTGCGACCGAGTCATTTGGAAGTTTCGGCACGCGTGGTTGTGACCAGCTCGGAGGGCATCGGACGTCTCGGAGACAGCTCCGGCGTAGAGTCCGGCGTGAATGCACTGTTTCATATGACTTGAGCAGTAATTGCATTGCAATCAGCAGATTGGATTGCTGCTGGAAGAATGGCCCTTGACTTCTAACCACAGGCCACAAGTACAGCCCTGTGCAAACCCAACTCCAGACTGCAGCCCTCGCCAAAGAGATGCCTCAATGTCAGTCTGACAGGGACCACTTGAATTTTGTAAAGGCCTCTTGCTTGGTGAGTTGAATGGCTAGCCATCTGGGGCTCTGGTCTTAATTGAGTTCCTATGGTCTAATCCGGGGGAGGGGGGTTAAGTGAATTGGTTTTTCGTAGAGCCCATTGAATTACGATAACCACGAAGTCCTACGCTCGCCCCCGATGTCGATGAGATGTTGAGCAGCCAAGTTTCAAAGAAGGAGACCAGACCGCAGTGACATTCCCGGATGTCATGTCCACGAAGTGATTAGACGCTTCCCTATCAGAAAGACAATGATAGAATTGCAATTCGTTCGCTGTGCCCTCAGTGCTAAGATCTAATCTTTCACAGTATTTTGACCGTTCCTCCGTTGGCGCATACGGCGCTCCCGGACACCCATCGACTCTTCTCACAGCAGAGCCAGCCAGCAATTTCAGCAACATCATCTACTTCACCCAGCCTCCTATCCACGCTACAAGCTTCCATCTTAGACTTTATGAGTTGGCGGACAGGTTCGATATCGGGTAGTCCTTCGGGCAACCCATTGGCTGTATCACCGGTCTTCGTGACTCCGACAATTAGCGAATTAACGGTTGTCCTCTCCATGCCAGCCCGCGTCCCCAGAGCATCCGCCCAGACCCTTGTCATGGACTCTAACGCTGCCTTACAGGCCCCGTAGAGCAATGTCACTGGAGCTGGCTGACTCTGGCGCGCTCCCTCAGACGAAATATTGACGATGCGGCTGTCTGGAACAAAGTGCGGTAACAAGGCCTGGATAAGTTGAACAGCGGTCGATATATTCCCTGTCAGCATGCGGCGCACATGTCCTTCATCAATGGCTTCAATTGGCATGGTCTCTTGCAGGGCAGCATTCTGTACCAAGATGTTGACAGCGCCACTGAAATGTTCCTTCACTGCAGCCACAATGTTGTCGCAACACTTGCTCGGCTCTGTGAGAGGTGCAACCACACCGAAAATTCGTGGAGTCGCATGGTTCTGGGGATTTCTCTCTTGGTAGAGCAACCTAATTTCCTCCTGCAAGGAGACGACATTCTTGAGTGAAGTCTCGCTGGAGCATGTCGCTAATACGTTTGAGCCCCGGGAAGCGAGGTGGAAGGCTATGCCGCGCCCTAGACCTCTCGAGGCGCCACTAAATAAGATCAGCTACGGTAAAATTCAGTGGCCTCGAATCTTTGCTGGAGCACCCAGCTTATTAAGTTACAGGTTCGAACTCACGTAACGATGGCAAACTTTCCTGCCAAGTCTTGTTCTTGGACAGATGGATTCGGGAGAGTGTATTTCATATTGACCGAATCGAAGAGAGTGTCTCCTGACGATGTTGCGACGGCTGGCATAAGTTACAGTATTTTTATGAGGGCGGAAATAGTGTGTTGTAAGCTTGAGTGCTGGAACAGCATCAGGTAGGTCGCGCATCCGCCCACGGGTCGAAAACCGAGTCTTTAGTACATAGAGCGAAGAGGACCGCTGTGTTCCAATGGAGTTGTGTTAACTTGGTGGTGTGTGCCTCACTGTTTGAGTCAAGTCGGAGAAGCGGAGGCGGGAGAAGATGCACTTTTACCTAATTCAGTCCGGTTCGGAGAGGTGAAACATCCTGCTGGTTCGAAGGGCAGCGCATTGTACTTGTAGCCAAGTTATGGCTCGAAAATGTAACCTTCAACATTAGGAACAGCGAGGCTTCTTCGCTTCGACCAATTCTAGATATCTTTTGATCTTGTTTGTGTAGGATTCGTGTAGTCTTTGCGCGAAAACCTCTCCAAGAACAGAATCTTGTGTTAGGTACCTGTCGTGATGGCTTCAACCATCCATGGCCTTACCGCACGTCACGTGACCTCGGTTACATAATCACCGAGGCCCACTTCGCTTGCACCCTCTATATCAGAGCGAGCTTCGAGCCTATTTCCTATTTCCAATAGACAACCGTTCTCTTTATATACGTCGATGCCCCTACAGTGACTCTACGACAGTACCTAATTTGAGAACGATTTACGTGGACAGCGGGAATGATGAAGAAGCTGAAAGACATCTTACTAAAAGGTCTATAACTCTAATAATACTATCTAATTCCTTTCCTGAAAGTAGGCGAGAGCCTCTTCAATTTTCTCCCTCATGAGGTGCACATGTCCCGGCATCGGCATCTCAAGATGGTCTGCATCAACAGACAAGCATTGTCCAACTTCTCCCACGTATTTGTCCCACCCATTAGGACCCAAAGCGCCCTCAGAGCCGCGCTTGTCAGGGAAGCCCCAGGCAAGAGCCCCTAAAGCTGGATCCTCCATGAACCCAGGATAGGCTTCTGCTGGAAATCCCATGCCCACCATCTCGTGCTTCAATTCAGGCTTCCCCTCACAGCGGCCGCCCATACCCTTCTCTGCCCAAACAATGCTAGTCTTTTTGGGGCGCTGGTGGGAAGTCATGGGCTCCGGGTGGTAGGTTGCCACGGCTTTGAAAATCCCCAGCAGATGTTGCATCGGCGCAGATTCGGCCGTCGAATTCCAGAATGCGTCCTGTGCAGCCATCTTTTGGAACATTTGCCAGCCTATCTCAGGCTGGACTTTAACAAGACTAGTTTCGGTCTTGGTGCGTGGTGAGCAAATGTCAATGATCAGTAGGCCATCGACTTGACGACCGAGGTCACCTAATTGACGGCAGACCTCATACCCGAGCATGCCGCCACCGGAGAAACCGCCAATGTACAGTGCGCCTTGAGGCCGAGACTCAATCACGGCATCAACAATCAACTTCGCGGCTCCTTCAATGCCAACCTCGGCGTTCATCCGCTCTGGGCAGCGAATGAAAGGCGAGTCAACACCATAAATTGCCGTCTTAGTGTTAAAGGGTGGCAGATGAATGTAGCTAGCAATCGTACCAGTTCCGTCGGCGATCATGTACAACGGCGTCTGATCTGGTTTCGAACGGCCGTGAAGTAGGATTACTCGCGCCTTCGGTGGTGGAGAGATTGTTTGCTGCTTCTTCGTCACAGAAGGCGAAACCGATTTATTTGGCAATAGTGATTCACTCTCCGGTATCGAGATTGGAGTAACGACTGGCTTTTCAACATCTTTCTGATCGAGCAATACCCAGTGAGAGGGGATCTCGGGTGTCGGGCAGCTAGTAGACAGACTTTCATCCGACATCTCCTCCTCACTGACAGACGGCGGAGAGGTCGATGCCTGTGAGGATGACGAGGAGTGAATAGTCTCGGTCGTTCCAATTGCATCGCCAAACGCCTTCCGCAGGTCACCAATCGTCGGATAGTCGATGAGAGTGGACACCGGAAGATCGATGCCGGTCTGCTTCTTGACAGCAGCGGTAATCTCAATGGCCATGATGGAATCAACCCCAACATCTGCCGTAGCAGTGTCATCCGTGAGTTGCGCCGAGTCTGTGCCTGTCTCTCTTGAGATGCTCTCCAGAATAGAAGCAAAAACTTCATTCTGTGAGCTCAAACCCTCTTCAACTTTGGTCATCTCTGAGGCGTCTGAGCGACTGTAGGCATGCTTCTTGGCGGAAGGTTGTGGAGCCTTTACTGCCGCCACATTCGTGTTCGTCGGAAGTTGATAATCGTCAGGTGCTGCAACCGATACTCTTGTCTTTCCCAAAAGCCGGTCTAGAACAGTGTTGCTGACCTCGTGAAACCGCAAACCTGAACATTGCATTACCATTTCCGACGAGTCAGAGTCAAAGACCCAGACATCGCAAGTTGCAGAGTCCTCGGTTCTGCGTGAGACTCTGGCGAGAGTAAGGTATGATTTACCCGGCACTAGAGCTCCGAAATCTGGTAGCTCAACGCTCTCAAGATTGTCCATCATGAACGTGGTATCAGAGGCACGCGGTCGACTTGGATTGGCGTTAAGCACAAAACCCGCCAGGTGCACTAGGCTTTCGCCATGATATGGTGACGAGGTGAAGCAGGTTCCGATAGGATCAGAGCCCAGGACGATCTCTGCGGCAGCCTCCTGGAAATCATCGGAGACATATGCTCCCTTGACACATTTGAAAGATGGAGAGTACCTGACTGTGTTTGAAAAGAGCGCGTAGAATATGTCTGGCTGGATCCTGTGGCCACGTCCCTCCTTGGCGCTCTTGATCACGTCATCCATCCTAGCCTGGATGAAGAATGATACCTTCTCCCAACCAGCTTTGATGGAGTCCGCCTCGCATATGGAGACTGTGCAGCTGCCCATAGTTTGCTCAGATGAGTGAAAAGTTACTGTAGCAAGATCATTAGTGAGCTTCTTCACATTCGCAGTTGTGATAAGTTCCTCAGTCGATCCATTAACCTTCTTGCGCAGTGGACGCCGTAGTGAGAGATTGCGGATCGTCAGCGCAGGCTGCTTCATATCCCGCGTCATGCCCATGCCTTCGAACACGTGCTTGGCAACAGTAGAAGCAGCATCGCAGAACACGCTTCCGGGGCAAATTGCCATGTCGCGGATCCGATGGCCTTCGATGAGGGCATCCATCCCTGGATCGGCAATGAGGGCCCTGAAAGTAGCCTCGGACTCACTGCTCGTCGACCTCTCTGCAACAATGCTCTGCGCACAGGTAGATATTTGCTTCGGGCCGACCTGGGAATCAGCCGCGAGGCTTCCGCGTACCCCGTCGCCCTTCTCGGTGTAAGTGATCCAGAAATCTTGCAAGTCCCACGCGTACGTCGGGAGCGTCAACAGCTGGACGCTGCTTGAGTAAGGGCGATATAGTCGGAGCCAGTCGATCTCTAAACCTTGATCGTAAAGCTTCGCAAGACATTTTGTGATAGACATCCAATTGTCAGCATACTTGTCGAGCGTCGACATGATGGAGTCGGAAGACACGGCAGAACCCAAGGTTGCCTGTACAAAGGAACCGCAGACTTGGCTTGGACCATGTTCGACCCATACCACATCACCTAGATGTTCCTTGACAGCCGCAATAGTGTCTGTGAACTGCACTCTCTGACGAGTTTGCTGGCCCATATAGATTGCATCAAAGGTTCCGGAGGAATCAACAATCTTCGCAAGCAGAGTAGAAGCGACTGGGATCCTGGGCGGCGAGTACGTTACTCCTCGAGCGAGAGTGACGAATTGATCCAGAATGGGATCCATTTGGAAGGAATGAAAGGCGTATGGTACCGGTAGCAACTTTGGACGGAATTCTGCCATGTCCGCTGCAAGCTGCTCAACATCATCCTGCAATCCACCGACAACGGTGGTGCGTGGACTGTTAGAGCAAGATATCGAACAGATTCCGTCTTTTCTGGCATCAATATAGTCCTGAGTGACCTCAAGGGATGCAGCTACTGCTAACACTAGAGGAGCCACCGAGTTAGTAGTTATCCTTCTGGCGTACTGCTTCGAGCTCGAGTCTACTTACTTGCACAAGCGCCAGTCTCGCATAATTCGCTGAGCAACTCTGCACGTTTCCCGACCAGATACAGCACATCGGTCAAAGAGAGTACGCCAGCAACGTGAAGAGCGGCATATTCGCCGAGGGAGTGGCCCATAACAACGGACGGCACAATGCCAGCTTCTGAACGCCACAGAGCAGCCAAGGCAATCTCCAAAGTCAAGACGGCAAGCTGGATCTGGGCAGAGAGCTTCGTGGATGTGTCAGTGGCACGCTTCGTGATGATGTCCAAGAACGATGGGAAGCCATAATCAGCGCAAATTTTGACGCAGTGATCAACCACTTCCCGGAAGACATGACTTGTCTTGTACAGCTCACTGCCCATGCCGCCATAATGGGAACCCTGACCGGTGAAAACGAAGACAACCTGCTTGGAAACGGAAGGCTTGATCTTTGTGACATCACTCTGGGCATCAATGTCTGATCTCAATTTGGCAATGAGTTCTAATGTCGATGATGCGGTGTATGTGGATCTGAGCGAGTGATGCGTTCGCCTTGCGGTAGTTGTGTAAGCAACGTCTTGAATACGGACGGTGGGATTCGCCTGAAGATATTGAAGAAGCCTGCGTTGGTTGGAACGCAGCGATGCTTGCGTCTTAGCGGACGTGACAATGACGTGGTTCGACCACGGTACTTGCACGCCCTCGTCCACGGACCACGTAGGTCTATAGTCCTCGATAAGCAGACAAGCGTTACCACCCGCTGCGTCGAAGTTGTTCAGCATCACCCGTCTCGTGTTATTTCCCACAGGCTTAAAATCCCTCGCCTCGGAGAGGATCGACATCTTGGAGTCTTCAAGCGAAGGGAACTTAGGGTTCAGCTTCTGAGGCATGCCTGCTTGTGGGGGAATTGTATCGTTTTGGAACATCAGGACACACTTGAGCAACGATGATATTCCAGCAGCCTGTTTGAAATCTCATTAGTTCAAAGAATCCCTAATTGGCAACAATCGGGTGGTCTTACGGCTTCGCTGTGGCCAATATTGGCCTTGATAGATCCGACTATCAAAGGATCGCCACGACGACGTTTGAAGACGTTGGACACCGCACCTATCTCAGCGGGATCACCAATCTGGGTTCCAGTCCCGTGCATCTCGACATAAGATATCTCGTCTGGAAGGACGCCAGATCGCCTCAAGACCTGGCGGTAAAGCCGTTCTTGCGCGCCGGCGTCTGAGGTCGTGATGGACGGAGAATTCCCGCTATGGTTTCTCCCTGAGCCCCCAATGACAGCAAGAATATTGTCATTGTGGGCGATGGCGTCGTCAAGTCTCTTGAGCACCACACTTCCGACGAAGTCAGCTCGACAATAGCCATCGGCGTCCTCGCGGAACGGCTTGCAATTGCCAGTGTTGGATAAGATACCAGATTTGCTGAGACTCGTCCAGGAATGAGGATATCCGACGACATTTGCAGCACCAGAGACAGCCATGTCGATATCGCCTGATATTAAGCTCATGCAGGCGAGATGGATGGAAGATGAAGTTGACGCGCATGCCGAATCTAAAGAATACGTTGGTCCCTCCCAGTTCATCTGGAAGGCAAGACGGCCAGCTCCGAATGCTCTCTGTGCTCCCTGCAGTGTATATGCATCACATCCCTTCAAATGATGTGCCATAGCATTCCAGTCATCGTTGCTTTGTCCGTAAAAGACACCAATTCTATTCGGGTCAATATCCCTGGTCTTGCCGTCAGAATACCCAGCTGTCTCAAGAGCCTCATATGAACTCATGAGGAATTGTCGATGGCCAGGGTCCATAAACATTGCCTCTCTAGGAGAGATGCGGAAGAACCGAGCATCGAACTCTCCGGGCTTCTTCATGAAGCAACCGAATCGAGCCGCCGTCGTGCATTTGACGCCATCGTGGCTATGCTCTGCTGCGAAGAACTCATCGAGGTCAAACCGATCCGGAGGGATTTCTTGATGGAGATCTTGACCAGTCATGAGAACATTCCAGAACTCATCTAGGTCATCACTGCCAGGGCCTCTTCCAGCCATGCCAACAATTGCTATGCGATCAGACAGTCGATCTTGCTGATTCCTCTGGTTGGCGCCTATTTCATGCTGGACACTGATTGTTCTTCCCTGTTGTTTCAAAGCTGTTGTAAGGTAGGAAGTGTGACTGCTGGTGCCGATGACTTTGATGTCGACTTGCTGGCAAGATCCAAGATGCTTATTCATTTCGGCAACGACCTCTACGATGTCCAGAGGCTGAGACACAGATTGCGAAACCGCGGTTCGTAGCAAATCGCCAAACGTCTTATATGTAGCTGACGGATCGTCGGTACCCCAGACTCTGTGTTGTGAGTCGAGTTGACTTTTGACAAGAGCAGACTCCCCAATCACATAGTCTAGGTCAGCTGAGGTCATTGGAATAGCGTGTTGAAGGGATCTGATATTAAGCTTGTTTCTTGGGAGGCCACTGACAGCTGGGCACTCGTTCAGAAACTGCTCCAGGATGGATGGTGGACCGATGATGCTAGCCCAGCGGTCTCCAGTGACACCAACTTGTGCCTTCTTCGCGGTTGGAATGCCCTTTCAAGCCAGTTAGCAGATCCATTCAAGGAGGTTCGTTTACAATGAGGATTTCGGACTTACCAGGTTCGTCTGGAATTGCTCCAGAGCAGAGCGAAGGTCCTCGTTCGAGATCCCTAGGACGGCCCAACCCCATGTTCCAGAGCAATCTTCTGTGGCTCTTGACTGGATGTAGCAAAATTTGCAGACCCTACACAAGAGACCAGCTGCCTCAAGACAGCCGGCGTAGAGAGTATCAAAGTCCTTGGCAGCTGCCAATGGTGATAGGCTCATAAGACCTCCTGAAATGCCTAGCCACTCGGGCCCGTCATCAGACTTTGCTAAGAGATTGGGTTCACGCCTGATGCATCTGTGAAATCTATGTCAGTATATTGTGCTTAGATATCACTGAGGATTTGGGACATACTGGAGGAGCATTGCTGCTCTCATTGTATAGATGAGGATTGCATTAGCAACGCCAGTCTCGTCGACTGAGTGGCGGTATTTCTCAGCCAATTCGTAGATGCTTGAAAAGTCTCCGAGACTGTCTGTGATAGCGCTGTCGAAGTTTTTGAGCTCCGATTTGACCTTCTTGCACAGATCACTCATAAAAGCCTGAAGCCATGGCGCCAGGCCAGCCTGCTTCATGATGTAGTCGATGCCATCGACCCACGGATCGGTCTGATCACCAAAAAATAGAATAGTCTTCTGTGAGTCTGCCATCTTGGGCATCAATAATGGAAAGAAATTACTGGCGCTCCTGAAGTCATATGAGAGAAGCGTTTTTGATTTGCAGCGCCAAAATAATCGCTTTGATGGGTGAAGTAGCTAGGACGACACAACCGGCCCTTTGCAACATCCGAGATAAGGAGCTACGATGATATTCATGTGTATCTGTAGTTTCTCTCAATTGCCGGAGACCTTGAGTTGTAGTTCAAGACAGCGATCTCATTATCGCCGACAGACTCACTTATCTGTCAACATCTAGTGACCCTGATACGTAAGAGTGTCCACGAGAGGTAGAGCCTGTACGGATACCGATGTCCCAATTAGGAAAGTGACCTGGAACTAGTAGGGAGTGTCGTTCTGTTGTCTTCATGAAACCTCCGATTGGACCAAGGTTTCTGAGAATCATGGTTCAGGTTGAGACAGCCAGCCGGCGGCGATTCCCGAACGCCCGTATGTGGCTCAAGAGGTGGCCAAGGCCTGGCTCCGGACGCCTCCGCCGGGCACCAGCCAGGTTGGTGCTCGTAAAGAGAAAGTGGTGACGCGGCGAAACTAGAATATCGATGCTTAACATGGCAAATATGATCTGCATCGGCCATAAGCCAAGTCAATGTTCCAGAATCCGAAGCGAGAGGCTGAATGGCGCCCGAGCCTGCGGAACGCCTCAGCTTATGGGACGCCAAGACCTCCCGTCATCCGTACTTGGATCTTGATCCTCAGTCAAGCATTAGGTTTCCAATGAGAGTGAGGCATATGCGGGATCGCCAATGATTATTTGCTAGTGAAATGAAGACGAGTCATTCACCTACGGACATGCTACGTCCCCAAGCACGCAACTATGATATGCGGCCAGCTAACCTAAAATGCCGGCTCATTATGCTTGTGGTTCGCTTTGGTGAGGCATCTCACGACTCGAATTACGTGCCGGAGACAGCTGATATGTTGCCGGAGGAGAAGTCCGTGAGATCGGAGACATATGTTTGTCCTGCTATGAATCAGAAATGCCTCTCTACGGTACCCCATCAGATCTCAGCTTTCAGTCTCTGAGACAAGCCGTGGGCAGGTCATACCTAGGCTCCCATCATTCGGCTTCTGTTCGTCCTTAACCCTTGGCCACCAAGTTACGGTGCACCGACATCTTGGTTCAATATGCCGGTTGAGTTGGCTGGAAAGACGCCGGAGTCGATCGACACAACACTCTGGAGACGCGGTGCCAAGTTTCAGATCCGAAAAGCTCTCCCGCATGGCGTGCGGATTCAGTTGCTGATACGGTACCAGAGCGATTGAAGATGAGAACGCGTGGCAAGAGAGCGAAAGCCTCCGTCAAGCATGAAGGACAACGAATTTAGCCAGTTGAAACATATCCAACGTGTCCAAATGCAGCTTGATGTTATCTTGCGAAAGGGCCCTATGCCATTTGTTCGTTTTGTTCGTGCTCACCTACCTCACCTCAACTGACTAAAATTGGCAATCCGCGGTTATCATCTTCAATCAATAAGTTTTACAGGGGCAAAGAACTTGCGACGTGTTGCATGCACGACCTTTTGTCTCTTGACCCTTATTCACAATGTCTTTCTTCTCATGCATTGCTGAACTTGAAGGAGTCAGCCGCTGGGCGGTCTTGATATCCGGTCTGGTAAGATACCGCAAGCACTCGAGGTCTATACTTGGCTGACAGAATTAGTTTGCGGCGTACTTGTCCTGTTTAGCGGTCTACAGGGCTTTCTTTCATCCGCTCAATAAATATCCAGGTCCAATTCTGAACCGCTTGACAAACCTTCCGTTTGTGATTGCAGGAGTGAAAGGGCAGCTGCCATTCTATGCAGAATCCTTGTTCAAGAAGTACGGCCCAGTCGTCAGAATGGGGCCCAATAACCTTGGCTTCATCGAAGGAAACGCCTGGAAGGACATCTACGGCATGCGTCGTCGCGGCCAATTTGAGAAAGCATACGAGTACTACCGTGAAGGACCGGAAGGACCCATTAGCTTGCTCAACGCTGGGCCCGAGGAACACGCGAGACTACGCAAGTGGGTTTCACCGTATTTTTCGGATCGTGGCATGAAGGAGCAAGAACCGATGATCGGCGGTTACGTTGACTTGCTTCTCAAGCGACTTCATGAGAACTGCGATGATGGTACCCGCGCGCTTGATCTCCGTGACTGGTGTGAGTGCTGGGATTACATCTGCCGAAGTTCCGTCTGATGCTAACATTAGGCTGTCAGTCAACTTCTGCACCTTCGACATCCTTGGCGAACTTGCTTTCTCCAGCTCTTTTGGATGCCTCGAGTCAGCAGAATATCATCCCTGGGTAAAGATCATTGCATTTCAGCAGAAAGAGATTGAGTGGATCGGTGAGCTGAACCGGCAGGGATTGAGGTTTATCACAGCTATTATCATGAAGATACTCGCCAAGAACAAGTTGGAATTTATGGGTTACACGATTCAGAAGTTACAAAGTCGCATTCAGTCGGGTAAACAAGCAGATATCATTGAGTCCCTGCTCAATAACAAAGAAGGAATGGTACGTTCGATCCTTTTCTCGCCGCTGATTTTGCTCAGTGTTGGACGTGCGATCATATTGTCTCAGATACCAGAGCAGAGCGGGACTAATCAGAGAGAGCAGAAGCTTGACATGGATCGCCTTGTCCAGAATTCGACGCTTCTCATCGCGGCTGGGTCAGAGACCACAGCGACGCTGCTCACGGCAACTTCGTTCCTTCTGCTATCGAATCCTGAGGCATATCAGAAAGTTGTAGAAGAGGTCAGATCTTCCTTTTCTGATCCGTCAGACATTACTCTTCTATCCGTCAACAAACTCCCTTACATGTTGGCCTGCCTGGACGAGGCGCTGCGCGTGTTCCCGGTAGTTCCTTCTTGGTTGCCCCGACGAGTCACGCATGGTACCGCTATCATTGATGGCAATATCGTACCCGAAGGTGTAAGTGACCCCTCTACTGAGTAATGCCCTGCTTCATTCCCAGCAAAGTGCTGACTCTTTTCATTCTGACACAGTGTCTTGTCGCTACTTGGCAGTGGGCGATGTATCATAACGAACTGAACTTTACTAAACCCTTAGAATATCATCCCGAGCGTTTCCTCGGAGATCCGAGCTTCTCGAAGGATAGGCTGGACGCATTCCAACCTTTCAGCATGGGCCACGCAGACTGTGTCGGTCGCAACCTCGCATACTCTGAGATGCGTCTTATCCTAGCAAGGATTTTGTTCAGCTTCGATCTGAAGCTAGCGGACGAGGGCAGTGACTGGATACAGGGTCAAAAAGTTTATATCGTGTGGCAAAAGCCGTCTTTAAATGTGTATCTCAAGCCAGTCAAGCGATGAGGCAAACCTTCATCCAGCCTTGAAGCTTGTGGCTAAACAAAGCCGTGCACGTAGAGGCTTTCCACACATTATGTATGTACTTCGCAGGCATATTGCAACCAAACACGGAAGATGGGCAGCATGCACATAAGCCTGGCGGAACCATGCATACCCATCAGAGCATCTTGTCTCCTCATAATTTGTGCAAATACAATGCATCAGTCCGAGGTCCTAGGCTTGAAACGACCCTTCGTATAACTTTGACTGCGGGGAAGACCCTGACATTGTTGGAGTACCTTCCACTGAGACTTGTCCTAAGGCTGAAGCAGGCCTTGTTCTGGCTATTGCTCAATGCTGCCGGTGGCAGACATTCTGCCAAGAAACTTTTGACCGTAGGAGACTTTACTTCTGCGACGCGGCTGGTGCATTATGTGAACTGCGTTGAGGCGAAGCGCGGAAGAGGGCCCTGCAGTGGGATGCCGCTGAAGGCTTGTGTTTGTCGAATATTATCCGCCGTCTTGTTTGTTCGCAAGAGCCCTCTATCCGAAGTTGATACTTTGCTAGATCATGTTAATTAGGTTCTAATACCTCGCAACTGTATTCGGGATTGCTTTTTAGCCACCTCACCTGTAAAGTATGCGATCAACCATCAAGTTTCTACATTGCCCAGGATCTCATTGTCCTCACTATTCGCACCATGAAATTATATTCGTTGCTCTGAGATATGTTATAGAGACCAGGTCTAGCTACATCGCTTAATCCTGTCGCGTAGCAGCTTCTACGCATCTATAAATCTGACTCGTCTCAAATTTTGTCATGTCAACTGAAAGTGGCCGGGCCAGAAACAATGACAGGCCCTGCCGTCAAAACTCCCCGGGATGCCAAGATTAAATCTCCGCATGTTCTAACTGCCCTATCGGCCAGTGGGGCATTCACGCGCCGCTCATGCTTTATTGGGCCATGCCAACAGACTTCAGAGGTTGAAACTATATTGACACACTACTAAGATGCCATTTTACCGACGAGACAGGTTCACGCTAATTTTCTGCCGTTTCTAGAATATTGCCGGCCCTCCATCCCTGACCGGTAGCCAGTCGTCGGTTCACCGGCGGATTGGCTTTGTCTAAAGCGATGTCTTGTTACCCAAAAAGACTAACACAAGCCGTCGCAATCTCGATTCGAATTCCATCGATCTTAGCCGCACTCTCAACTTCGACTCGTTGAACAATGGCAACCGCAACTCAGTCTCTGCCTATTGAAGACTTTCCGTTTGACTTTGATATGCCTCGGACGACTTGTCATGAAGGCGACTCTAGGGAAGTGAAGAACTCAACAACCGCAACTAAGCGGCGCCGCGGCCCGCTTACCCGCAACGCCTGCAAACACTGTCGGATTAAAAAGGTGCGCGGAGTTCGGCTTTTCTTTCTGAATATATCGATCACAAAAAGTATGACAGATAACTAACGTTGCTTGTAAACTTGTAGCTGAAATGCAGCGGCGAGAAACAAGGATGCGGTCGGTGCAGAGCCAACGGCTTCGACTGCCATTATGAAACCTCGAATCCCAATTCAAAGAGGCGCTTGACGATTGCCGATTTTACACCTTCTATGTCCCCTTGGGAAAGGGAAGATAACTCGACCGCCGACAATGCCATAATCACGGAGGAAGACCAAGATCTAAATGACCCGGAAAACATTGATCACTTGGTCTTCCAGCCAAGATCCTTCTCTCCCTTTCAAGCCGAGACATTAGATGGCATGCTATCAACGAATGCCCTCGATAGCTTTATGAAAGGTAGTGGTGAGCTAATTTTCTATTTCGCTTGCCGTCAGTCGGCCAGCATTGAAGCCGTTCGAACATTAACGTTGCTGTCGTACAGGGAATCAGCCTTTCATGAAGGCAACACTCAACAGCCCATCGAACTCACCTCGAATAGACCCGCTACTTTCCTGTCTCAATGCCTCAGACTGGCCCAGAGTGATTTCTTTAGGCTCAGATACAGAGAGGTCTATAGCCCATGTCGAAAGGCGGAGGAAGCACATACGGGAGTCTTCAAGTCATAATCAGGAGTGGCCTCGAAATAGCCAGCGTTCTCGACACAATCCATCGAAGCAACACCCGGAACAAGATAGTCTCTCATGTTCATGCTACGCGCGAGTCTTTCTGCAGCATGAGGACGTTAGTTCTAACCTTCTCTGGAGTATACGAAGCAAAGCTCCTGCGTCACCCGCAGAAATGCTGCGGTCCTTGAAGCGAACTATGGAGGGCCTCGACTCCTTCTTCGACTGCCACACACATTCCACACGTCCGGAGTTTGTCGCCTTGCTCGTATCAATGTGCGATATGATGCTTGGTGGTGTCGAGTATTTGGTCCCTAAGCTTTGCGTAGACGATGACATCATTTCTGCAGATGATGACTCGGATACATCCAGTTCCCATGGTGACTCGGGGAGACGCTCTAGCAGCAGGAGCGGCAGCGTCAATTTTACGTCGCACCCAGCATTCAGGTTGAGCCAAGGGACATTAGACAAAGAGGATGAGCTTCATGTGCTTCATAGTTTAGTACGAGTTCGGACGAAACGACTAGGCCTCCTGATTGACAGACTGTATCACGCGGTGGATGATAACGGAAGACCTATACATAGACATACTGTCTGCAGTTTGCAGGACCGACTTAGATTTGTGTCATCAACATTAAAGAGAAGCCAGATATAGATAGCTGGGTACCGGCGGATCAAATGGATGGGAACTCGGACTCACATAGTTAAAGTTTTGACCCACCAAACGCATTCTAAGCACATGTGTATTTGTGATCAAGTCTTCTTGGTTTGAAATGTCACAAAATCATGACTCGGGTCATGCAGAATTCTATTATGTCGAAGTCTCCTTGTCCTCGCAAGCGTGTCAAAGGTGAGGAATCATCTGGATCCAAGACGGCATCGAGTAGACACCGATAGGGACCTGCCTAAGACTGATGAAAGCCTCAACAACGATGAAAACTCGGGCAACAAAGTGAACTCCAGCAAGAAACGAAACTGTAAACCCCAGAATGCATATCCTCGCCATGCAAGAGCCTACTGACAAGGGTGATTTCTGAACTTCTTCCGTCCGTAAGTCATGGTCGATAAGTCAACATACCCACTTCCTGGCACCCCCCTGTTTCTGGCACCCACAAAAACGCGAAAATCCACCACAACCCAATGCCCACCCCCAACCTCCTTTTATCACAACATTTTCAATTCGCGTCCAAATGGGCTCATCTTTTGCACATGTCTTCTTCTATATATAATGCCTCAATATACCGAAGATCAGCTTCGTCAGGCTCTCGAGGA
>NW_026849510.1:0-93251 GCF_030869305.1 Colletotrichum tamarilloi | reverse complement strand
CTCTAAGGTAGCCAAAGGCCTCCAGACGGTCTCCGGAGATGCTCGCACCGGCTCTCCCTTTATAGTGATGTGCATTCGCCCTTGCTTGTTGAACAGGCATATATAGGCGACCATTAACGCCGCCGGCTATCTCAAACCCACGTGGGAAATGTCGGTATGGATACACTCAGTTGCTCAAGAGCTCTCTCTGCACCATTCCAACCTCGTTCAGGAATGACTTTGCACTAGCGGCGCTCAGCTATGCGTGACGAATTAGTAAATCAAATCATCTCGTACTTTGGTCATGGGTGTAGGGGAGGGGACCACATACTCTCACATGAACGCTCACTGGCTTAGCCTCCGCGCCTTCAAAGGCCGTGAACATGACACCAACGCTCTTCAACGTCGCCTTTTCCTGGAACTGCATCGCCGGCAGAATGACCGTGTTCAGTAGTATCCTGTGAGTCTGATCTTGTCTCATAATGAGACGAGGTACCTTGCTGCCTCTGCTCTCGCCAGCCTCGGGATCTTCCAAGTCTTCCAAGGCCGATGCATCAAAGGAGCCAGGTATCGGCAGACCGCCTTCGTCGAACTGGACACACGCCTCGGGAACGTTGATCTTGAGCATACCAGATCCGCGCTCCTTCCAGCCAACCTCCTTTTCCAGGTAGAATATCTTGGCTCTGACCTGGACTATAGTAGCCTCTCCAGCCTCGCCGTCGTCGACAGTAACTATAACACGTCAGTATAACTTCCCGGAATGGAGAACGCCTTCTTACTCTTCTGCAGCTTAGTACGTTTCTTATCGTCCCCGGCCTTGATATCTTCCTTGTCGGACTCTTCCTTTTCGTCCTTGTCGCCAGACTCTGAGGGTCCATCGGCATCGCCTTCAGTCTCGTCATCGTTGTCGTCTTCCGCGTCGCTGTCAGGCGCTCCGAATGGCTTGGCAGCCTTCTCAGTCTTAAAAGAAGACTCGCCCGTCTTGGCGAAGCTCGACAGCGGTTTACCGCCTAGACCGCCGCCAAAGGCACTGCCAAACACTGAGCCGAAACCGCCATTTGCGCCGGCGGGCTTAACGCTGGCAAAAGGCGACGAGGCTGAGCCGGCACCACCAAAGCTGAGGGTGGGGGTAGGAGCCGGGGCGGCGGCATCAGGCTTGGATGGAGATAGACCGCCAAAAGGTGACGCGCCAGCCTTGGCTCCGCTGCCAAAGACACTTCCCTTGGTCGCACTTCCTAGCGAACCAAAGGGGGAGGCACTCGACGCCGCCAATTTAGCGAAGCCAGAATTAGCAAACGCAGAACTCGATGTTCCCTTCTTCTCGTCCTTTGCAGAATCCTGTGACGTAGCTGCTTCTGTTGCGGCACTCTCTGTCGTCTTTGTATCGGTAGTCGGTGGCGCCTACGGGAAGCGAAACAGCGTCAGTATGTATGCACGGCAAACGCCAGATGCGTCAAGGTCAAAAGCCTACAGGGGAATCGGCCGCAGCGTCACCAGAGCCGGCAACTTCGTCCCTATGCCTCTTCTTCTCCGGCTCCAGCCGCGAAGCCCTGTCCTTGGCCGAGTCGCTCGAGGCGACGCTCTTGACGTCGGCCTCGTCGGCGTCCTTGTCCTCGTCCAGCTGGTCGTGCGCCCGCTTCTTCTTGGGCGACGAGACGTGGTCCTTGTGGTCCTCGTTCTGCGATCCCGAAGGCGTCGTATCGGTGGTGGCTCCCTCCGCCTTCTCTGAGATGGCCGTGTGCTTCAGTTCTTTGCGGGCAGCGGCGGTCTCGGCGTCCTCCTTTGCGTCGATCGGGTCCGACTTGGGACTGCCCGGCTGGGGATTGTCGGCCATGGTGATTATAGGTGCCGTTCCTGTTGGAGTCGGGTTTTGCGTCGCCGTATACGCTCGTTCGTCGCTGGGTGGTGGGTGCGGAGGTTCTCTGTGCCCGACTTTTGCCAACGATGGAGCAAAATCGGTGTAGTTCAGTAGCGTGGAATTTGCTGGCAAATGGGTATTGCCGCGCAGACGGGAGGCCAAAAAAGGCAAGAAAGGGAAAAAAGTTCGCAGTTGCTGTTGCAAAAGACCAAAACTCGTCTCCACGACGAGAGCAATAGTAACCGGGTCGTTGACAGGGTAAGAACACCGAGGTCCGCGTTTCTGGGTTCTGGGGTCGGTGGTGTCGCGCGACTGGCGTTTGGGGGTTAAGGTTGTGGTTGAGAAATGTCTACCTTAGCAAGGTAAGGTAGTCCAGGTAGTGGAGGTGCTACGATGTTGCTGCAGTGCAGTGCGGTTCAGTATAGTACACCTAGTACACACTCACTAAAAGGCAAGGTAGGCGCGATACAGGTGGGAGCGGGATGCGGTGACAACAGGCTCAGGCCAGTAACCTGCAAGTGTATGGTTCTCGTCTTTCGCGGAGGGATTTGACGTTGGTCACTGAGATGGGAAATAATTGGACGGGGCCGACTCCCGCTTGAGTTAATCTATCCAATCATTCGGTGCGCTCCGGGCTCGGATAAGACGACGGCACGACGCTGGCCAGACGAGAGAGAAAAAAAAGAGCCCACCCTCATCTCAGCTCGTCCACGGGCAGGTTGAATTCCATTGGGCCCATGGCGGCATGCATTAGCGCCCTTTGCCTTTGAGATGGGCTAGAACTTCCTATCCATACCCGAGAAACTCGCTACCTCTGAATCTTTGTTCTGTCTTGGTTTCCCAAGGGTTTTTCTTTATTCATTTGTTATTACACACACTTATACGGCCACCCTACCGCAATATCCCAAGCTGGGCTATTCAATATATCAAGGACCTCACTGCAACTTAGCTACGTGGACTGGAAAGTGAGGGGTACTTTAGACTTCAAAAGTCGAGGTCTGGTGTTTCTGAGGTGGTACCTTACACTGTACTGTACCGTACCAACGGTGGGGGTTCCCCGCCTCCGACGACCTTCAGGGCCGCTCGTCTGAGGTGTCAGATGAATGGCCCTGCGGTTTGGTGGTGTGGCTGTCCAAAAAGGGCAATGCAGGTGACATTCTAGCGGCAACTACCGACGCCGCTTGCAGCTAGAATCTGGTCTTCCTGTGCCTTTGGTTCATGACCTGGGTTTGTCTAACAAGCACCTAGTGAGTGAAATGGCTTGGACTTAAAACCATTCCCACTACACGACATGTTCCGCTGGGAACTGCTTCCCCTCTTAGAACATTTTAGCCAAAGACAATTCGGGTACGGCGGCGCACGCGGAGTCATCGCGAGACAGGAGGACGCTTCACAGCAGAAAATCAAACGCCCATTCTCATTCATTGGCCCGCCACCATCCCGAGGATGAGTAGCACAACATGGATATCTAGAATACAGTGTGCGCCTTAGACCCTCGCCAAGGCCACATTTACAGTACATCTCTCAACCGTTCCAGACAAATCGGCCCCCTTTGGCTCCGACTTGCGACCTTGTCGTCGTCGTCGTCGCAGCTCAGCTGATGAAGCAGAGGCAGCCCAGGCCGAGGTAGAAGACGAAGAGCGGGTACACGGCGATTCCAACGCGGTTCTTGACCACACCACTGCCCCCCAAGATGCTGACGCCTGCCGCCAGAGACCACGCGACAAGGACGAGGTACACGGGGACTCGGACCACGGTCGGGATGCCAAAAGCAGAGAGGAGTGCCGCAATCACTAAGGGGAAGAGAGTGTATCCTATGATGCAGACACTCTGCGCGAAAGAGCTATAGTGGTTTGTTAGTATTCGCTGACACACACACAACACAAAGAGCGACAAGGGGGAACGGTTCAACTCACATGCTTCCTCCCAACAGCTTAATCTGCAACGTCACCACAGCCTCTCCAATCCAAATCATGGCAAAGACACCGCTGAACACAACATCCTTCTGATCCGCCCTAGCATTGAAGCTGAGCAAGAGACTGAGGAGCAGGCAAAAGATGAGCGGGCCCCAGAGATCCCAGTCTCGCAGGCCGGGCGTCATGTTATTCTGCGACAGCAGCGCCTCCGAGTCCATGAAGCGGCTCGCCAGGCCCGTGAGCTCCTCCCGGGCGCCCGAGATGCCTGCGCCACGTATGTTGGCGTACGCGCCGCGCAGACCGTCGGCGTCGAACATGGTGCCGCCAAGCAGGTACTTGGGGTACAGCACCTCCCTCATCTTGGCCCAGACGGCGAGGAGATCGCGGCGGAGCGTGTCCCAAACGGACTCGTCGATTGTGTTTTGCGGCGCGGCGCGGTCCTCGCCGGGTATGCGTGACGTCCAGGCGTTCTCGTTCAGTGGCCGCGAGGAGGAGGAGGAGCTCGAGCCGATGTTGCCCGTCAATGGCTGGCGCGAGGATGTGTTGCCGAGGGGGTCGTCGAAATCATCTAGATCAGCTTCATGACAGATGAAATGTTAGCTTGCCATCGCTTGGTCAGAATATTACATTCTCATGTTGAAAGCTTACCATCATCAGGGTCAATCAAGTCGTCGTCAGGCAAGGGAGGGTTGGCATAATCGTCTCGTTTGCTCGTAGATGCCATGGCTGTAACTCGTGTAATTTGACAAACAACACTATTGTCGTGTCTTCGTCCTTCGTAATGGCCAAGAAGGGAGTACGTGAAATGTGTTCGTGGATATCGTTAGGGTTGAATTGCAAGTTGCTCTGCACTTTCAAGTTTCCGAGATGGGATGGTGACTTTCTGGATCTAATTGACGTACGTAGCAGCTTGCGACTCCTGGGATAAGGTAGACTCCACGGTTTCCTCCAGCGAAGCACTAATAGGTGGTCCAAGCTCCCTTGGATCGGAAAAAAAGAGATCCGCATCCCCGATCCACATGATGCCACGCCATCGCTAACTGGCCAGAGAAGGCCCTCCCGTCCGCACCGTCCAACGCGTTGACCCCACTCCGTGCTGTGCGGAGAACCCGCCGCAAGCCTCAAGCCCGGATTCCAATGTGGATTCCCTTCTTGTCCATTGATGCGCCTGTAGCCGTCAATGCTGAGGTTCATATCCGGATACATTTCGACATCAAACCTAGCTACACAATCATGGACCATCGTTTAACATAGAGTTCGGACGCGAGCTGGATAATGTTGCCCTGAATTACCTAGTTTGGATGAATACGCCCAAAAAAAAGAAGAAAACCGAGCCAGCAAGCAACCCTACTGCAAAACATTCTATATACGAATATTCTCCTCCTTTGCGAGCTCGATGGCCTCCATTTCGCCTCGCGGGGTATCTTTTCATTTTTACCGTCCGTTTCTAGTAAAACGCGGAACGCCGATGCCTGGTACACACAACCCCTTTTCATGTCCTCTTTGTCAGAGGGGAAACCCTCCCCAATTCCCCCCTCCCCCCCCTTACCGTCATCAATCACTACTGACTTCCTTGGAAAAGGTTCAAAAAACCTCCTGCCTACTTAAATTTCCCAAATTGATCACATTCTGTTCGTTTGGAGTTCGCCAATGCGCTCCGATCAGTGTGAGATGGCCACCCACATACTGTCGTCTCCCGAGTCCGAGTGATTCAACTACTGCCATGGGTAGCGATAACCATGAGATGGATCATTTGGCCCTGCCGATCCATTTGAACCATTGCCGGAATTCCCGTCAATATGTCCGTTGGACTGGCCGTTAGCCTGCCCATTAGCCTGCCCGTTGGACTGGCCATTGGGCTGTCCGTTCGAATGCCCGCCAGCATGCCCATTGGAATGGCCGTTCGCCTGGCCTTGGCCGTTGTACGGTGGGGGTATCTCGCCCCATGGCTGATTCTGCAGCGCTCCTCGTTGATCGAAACCCTGTGACTGTGGTTGATGCTGTTGACGACCAGGCTGGTAGTCGTAATGAGGCTGCGGTTGATGATGCTGATGCTGCTGTTCTCGATGGTGGTTGTTCCTTGAGTAGGGGTCATATGCCGATGTGTAGGCAGGCTGTAAGCTGGGCCACGTGGGCGGCGCCGGCTGAGAGTAGATGTAGCTGCCCATCTGAGGCACATGGCTATACCCGGATGGTATGCCTTGGTTGTATGACTGTCGGTATGCCGCCGAGGGCGGACCAAACGTCTTTTCCTTGTCGTATTGCGTCCATCGGCGAACCGCCTGGTTTTCCGGTCCATGTAAAGAAGCACTCCCAGCATTGGGATCCCATATAGGGAGGCCACTATCTGGTATAGACTCGCCGCGCGGCATGCCTCGCGTGTATGTCGCGAGATTGCCATTGATTCCCACCAATGCCCAGGCGAAAACGGCAACATCTCTGATGGAGCTCATGAGATGGTCTACAGGTGGGCCCCCAGCAGCCATGACGTTGTCTTGCAAAGGCATGTACTGAGGCATGAGAGGAGGTCTGAAATTGTAAAGGGATTCCTGGGGGACTTGAGGCCGGATGGGATGATGACCCCAAGGCGCCGCAAAGAGACCATTGGTGTAAGTTGGGACAACCAATGGCGGGTGAGGTGCCGGAATTGGTGGGCGCGCTCTGCGAATGACGACGACAAGACCGTCGGACGTGCATGATACGACGGCTTCGAGCTCAAAGGCCTGGGGTGGTTCCCGGCGGCGGTTGCGCAGGGGTTCCGCGGGCGTCGATGCCTGGGCGGCTGATCCGTCGGCCGAAGGGGCGGAGGTAGCTGCAGTGTTCTGCGTCTCGTTGCTCGAGCCAGAGGCGTTTGTAGTCGCTGTTTGGTTCGCAGAGCTGTGGTTCGACATATCCGGACGACCTTGGTCTTCTTGTTTGATGACAGGGCCGTCATCATCGTCAATATCCATGCGGCCATCGAGTTGGACGCCTCCGCCATCAGAGTCACTGGAGTTTCCGCTGTTGTGCTCTTCGTCTCCCTCCTCATCGTCAAAATCCTCAGGTCGACGGGGATCTCTGTACCAGAACCTCAAGTAGGCAATCGAGTCATTAGCCTTTGCACTTTCCAAGCAGCGAATGGCGTCCGGTAGGCAGTTCTCCTGTATGCACTCATAAAAGCTCTTGTCTTTGATCTGGTCGGGTCTAACGCCAAGAATCGACGAGACTGCATTGGTGGCGAACATGACGGTCAGAGTGCGGGTGAACCTATTGAGGATGAGAGCTGCGCGGGGCTCGCGTTCCACGGGAGGCATTCTGAATTTGGGTGAGAGATGCTCCAGCATGTGGTAACGAGGATCCCGAGGGGAGCTTGAGAACAACCGACGGATCTGAGGTGCTTCGACGGCTCGTCCTGTCACGACATTAGCATGAGAATGAATTGAAGGTGAGGCTGAAGTGTGTTCGCTTACTGTGACTCTTTTCGTCCCGTCGATAAATACTGGTACAGGCAACCAAGACATCGTGGACGACAGTGAAGCAGCATTCGCAGCTCACCCACTGGCCATCGCGGGCCATGATGCGAGCATAGTGAAGCACGGCTGCCTTGTCCAGCAAGACACCGCGACTGTGAATAGAGCGAGCGAAGGGTACCTCGTCGGGGTGAAAGAAGTCAAAGCATGATTTTCCCTGCACTTCCTGGGGGGTATAACCCAGTATGTCGTAGACTGAGTCGGACACGAATAATATGGCAGCGCTGGGGTCCGTGGAATGAATGGTCATGAACGTTTGCTCCATGGCAAAGAACAGTTGGCTCGTGGCTGAAACAAGGTCTGGGATATATGTCCGATTGAATCGCAATTACGTCCGTCTCTCTCGCACGTCGTCCGGAGTCTTAATCGGCTGCGAAGTAAGCCGAGTATGGTTTAAGAGAATGCTTGAATGCCGCGGAGAGCCTGGTGGATCCTCAATACCGCAAGGCGTCGAACCAGTGGCCGCGCCCAATAGAAGCTCGATTATCTCAAGCGGTAGCTCTACTACGTCTGGGGAATCAATCGGGTCTGAGCTGAGCGATTGTTTCTCTTAGATTGTGGTTGACTGTAGTACGCGCTGGTTTGCTGGGCGTGGGACACAGATTGCGCTTTTACTTCGCAAGCGAAGGCTGTCAGTCTCACTCTCACGGGCTATACCGATAGAGTGGCTGGGGCTGTGAAAACGGCGGGCTCGACTTATGTGACTGGCGCAGAGTAGCAGGAGTGCAGAGTATGGACGGTATTGCGTCGCGTCGTACACAGGCAGGTATGCGTAGTGAGAAAAAAGCGGACGGGAGGTGTTCAAGTGACAGTTGGCAGCTCGGTGCGGCTTACTGCAGAAGGGAGAAACGGGGGGCTGAAAGTCGAGGTGTAGTAGAATATCCAAGCTGATGGATAGTGCGGAGAGGGCGCAAGCCGGTCAGAACGAGACCGTTTTGTGGTGGTGGTGGTGGTGGTAAAGGAGGGTTTTTGGCGTTGGCGGGGGTTGTAAACGTCGCGGTTTCCTCGAAGTTAAGGTAGTCTGAGTTTGAGGTACATGCAGACACAGATGACCTGACGTAGTGGATGTACTCGGACGTTGAACGAAGGTTGGCTGAAATCTCGAAGAAATACGTCGAGGGTATGCGAGGAGATGCAACCTAGGTAGTATCTGTACCGTACTCCGTAGCTGCAGGTAGCTAGGTAAGGTAGGTAGGTAGGTAGACTAACTCAAGCAGCAGGCAAGGTAAAAAAATAAATGAAAAAAAAGGTAAGGTAGGTCAGATAAGTTGGGACGAGCCGAGCTGCTAGTGGCGAAAACGATGGGTAGCTTGTTGATTGCGGGATGCCGTTGGTTGTTCAAGTTTGGGTCCAGAATGACAGAGAGAACAAACACCTAATAGTGTAGTAAAGGCTGAGAGAGAGGAGGAGGAGGAAGAAAAAAGAAGGAGGAGATCTGAAGGAGTGCCATGTAGGTATTGCAAATGGGCGGAGGAGGCGAGCATCTTTTATGACAGCTCGTTTGGCAAGTGGTTTGGCAAATGTGATTTGAGAGAGAGAGAGGCTGCGGCGGCGGCGACTGCGGCGGCGGGGGGACGGGAGTGAGGTGGAGGTGGAGGGAGGGCGGGGGGGGATGTCCAGCTCTCTGCGCTGAGGCTTCTTCTCCTCTGCTTCCATTTTGCTTTGCTTTGCTTTCGTCTCTGCTCTCTGCTCTCTGCTCTCTGCTCTCTGCTCTGTGACGGCACTGCACCGCAGCGCGCATCTTCTCATCAGTGAGTCTGCAGCACAGCGCCCCCCTCCTCTCTACGGAGTAGACTCCCCCCCCCGTCAGCCAGCGACTCGGGTTTCGCAAAAACGGATAGGGCAAAAGATTGGTGAGGAGAACTGAGGTGACAGGGCCCAGCTGAGCAGAACAGGGTCCCGGGGCCCAGACCCCCCTCCATCGTCTTGCACCACCAGGTGTGACTGCGAAGTATGTATGGATACCACCACGACTTCGACTACTGTGTCTCCGTACGCAGTATGGATACCACAAGGGTCATGAACACGGCTGTCGACTTCTCCAACGTCAACCTTCACCTGCGAATACTTAACCCCCGGTAGCTGAGCAAAATGTGGGTGCGTAAAGCATGCCCGCGCGCTACAGAGTGTCAGTATCCTTACGGACGGGATACACAGATGAGACTTGATAGTCGAGACAGAGAGGACAGACGGATGGATACCCTTGGACGAGGTATCTCTCCGGTCCCCGCTACGGGTACGGATACACAGGCACAGGGGGCAGCTTCGACCGACAGAACACTCAGAGACGTGCCAGGCTCCATACGTAGCCATCATCCATCATCCATCATCCATCCTTGCGGATGCCGTGCGGCTTGCCTGGGTCATGGTCATCTTCTCTCGCGCCAGGGCCACGCTTTCAGGGTATCACCATCCCCCCAGACCAAAAAGTACAACTACTTTGGTGCCTACACAGAGTGACAGACTCTCTGGATAACACAAAGCGGCAGAGCAGTACCCATCAGCTCAGTATCCGCACTTCCCAACGTCTAGCAATGTATGCCCGTGTACGGATATCCATAAAAGGGCACTAAGACAGGGGCAGGGGTTCGAGGGTGTCTTTCCCCCCAAGCTCATACGTAGCCCAGCTGGAGCTATGTCCTCCATGTCACAGTATGATTCGCCAATCCATGCCTCCATGGGAAATAAGGGAATAAGACTGCTCAGCTAGTATCGCTTCGGTTAGCTGACCTACATACGTCCGTACTACCCGCCGTGCCGCGCTGCTCTGTTCTGTCCCAACCAGCTACACGTATAGACTCCATCTGTCCCTCGACGACGATACAGCGTGTGTGATAACATCCCTATGCTGCTTTCTGTTACCAAGGTATCCGTAGATGGTGGCAGCGGAGGAATCGGCGATCGTCTGCAACTCGACTCGGTGTCCGGACCAATACAGCCACCTTTTTTTTATGAAGGCCCCCGAGACTGCAACGCTTGTTGATGGGGGGAGGGGGGGCTTATTCAATTGACGTTGACAGCGGGGCAGAATAAAATGCAACTATGCCCGTTCCTTGTTTTCATATCTGGCGCATTTTTTTTATTCTTTCTTTTTTATCCTCCTTCCTGGCCCATGTTTGGATTGTCGAGCCGCCTCCATCACAGCAATGCTGTGTCAACAAATCATACCAATGATGATCAGAGCCCAGCTTGTCACGTCTGCTCTCCCAGCCGAGGGGAGGAGGGCTGACAAAAACGGGCAAAATGAAGTGATGTACCAAGTAGTGGTAGACACTCTCGAACCGGGATACTATTCCCATAGTCTTGCGCCCGGAGGGACCCGGCCATACTCAACCGCGAACCCGATGAACATTGATTAAATGTTACACACTCTGCCGGCTGCTTGGATGGGATGTCAGAGGGATTGATGTGTCTCCGACACTGAGCTCCAGCCTCCAGTCTATACCCTGGCTCCTGGAGGAGCGGGTAACCAATCTACAGAACATCGTGCAAGGTCAGGCAGGCATCGTTGCCGCACAACGTGCCAAGTTGCCTACTACCCGGTGCGAGCGTCCACGCCGCGTTGGAGACAGGCCGCACACTCACTTCATGCCGTTTAATGGTGGCTAGGTACTGCTGAGACAAACCGTTGAGAAACATTGCAGAGCTGGAACCTGAGATCCTTGTCCACATGGCCCGGATACAACGTCCTGCATCGAGCGTCAACATTTTCGAACGCGGATGGACTCGCTCGAGCTGTCTGCCAACAGCTGCCATTGGAACCAGCGCCATCCGGAGGTGTCGAACTGTCGAATAGTGAGCATAGATGATAGACAACAGCCGCTGGTACCTGCGTGTGCATGGGTTCGCGCAGTGAGGGCCGGGCTAGTTGTTAAAATTGCCGCCATATATCCATACTTGATAGTTGGGACCTTGGTCTGTTGCTCTTTCGAGCCGAAATCCGAGCAAGATCACCCTCGAACCGCGTCAGTCCCGACATTTTCGCCGGGCATTGGCGATGCTGCGGGTTGATGCATAGCCTTTCGCCTCGCGGAATTGCACGCATTCGAGAACAAGCTGCCGTACACTAGATGAGAGAAAATCTTCCGTCATCAATCATTCGATTTTGAAAATCCAAAACCAACAGCAAGCTCATGTTGACGAACGAGCTGCGAGCTTCTGCGTCGAGCTGTCCACTTCTTTTGCCATGCCCATGTCCATGATATCGAAAGCAGACATGGGGTTTGGGGATCTCGCAGGGGTGATCGGACAGTTCTTGTCTTGTTTGGGAAGAGCTTGCGAGAACGCGGCCCTTTATCCCAATTCGAACTGACAGCCGATGGAAATTGCAGGGCAGCAGAGCCCGTTTCCATTCCCCAAGCTCTCGTCACTGACGCTTGCTGTCTCCTCGTCAGGCCGCCCGTCATCCGTGTGAACGGGAGTGAAAAAGGCTAAAATGGCGTCCGTGTGGGTTGAGCGTCCGGGCAGGGGAGGGCGCTATGCTCTGCTAGGCATAGCTTGATGTCTGACTTCAGTTGACAGCTGTGAAGACATCAGAACCCGGTTCACCAGTTGGGATCGACTGCTAGGATCCCTGAGCCAGTCCGAAAGCCACAGCTCGTGTGGCCCATGTCTTCAAACTGTACCTGCTCGTAATTATCACGACTTCTTCCTCTTCGGAAAACCCGAGGGGATATTCGTGCACAGTCCTTGCCAAGTCAGATGCGGAGGGTTGTTCTTGCCAGGACGTTACGTACGGATGTTTCCGTCGCCCCAGGCCCCTGAATTTCAACAGATGAGATCGTCAATAACACAATCTCTTTTTTTTCCGCCAAACGTACGTAACTCTGGCACACGTTCGGAGTCAACACAAACAATGTTGAGCGTACTCGAGCTAGATGAAGAGAAGTTTATCTGAACACCACCCAAAGTGGAGGGAAGCTGTTGATCGTTGGAGGCTCGAGACGTATGCGCCGCTCGTACGGAGTATCTTGAAAGTAGCTATCGATGTCTAGGTACCTTACTAGAGAATATGCAATGTGTATATCGACTGGACACTTTTATCCTGTTTGCCTCGAGACTCATTTTGTTCCCCTCTCCTTCACCAGATGAAGAATTGGACTGTCTCTTTGAAAGTCGCAGGGCCCCTCGATGTCCGTTCGTGACGTGAACCACATGTAGACAGGATGCCGAGAACGCGGTGCCAGGTCGCGGGGGGCGGATGGTTTGTGCGACCGACATGAAAGATATCGCGGCGGCGTACCCAGCATGGCCCACGGACAAAGACCCACGACGGGACAGGTTTATTAACAGTTTGCGGATCCCAATTGCCATGACACAGCTGTCAGGGGTTGAACAGACATGGAGGGATCCGTACAGTGCTCCGTAGACGTATGGTATTGACAGGCCGGAGCATAATGGGATTTCTTGCTGTACGAGGGCGATGCAGGCTCGATATCGAAATGCGGTGATGGATGGTTGGCATCGAGACTCGACGATTGGGCGGTATGAGAATTTGCAAGAGACGAGGGCCTTTGAAGATGGCGACCCGCCGTCATTTCTCACATCCCTGGATGCCAGCTGACGTATCCTCAAATGATGTGCCTCTTTGTCTTGCGAATGCGATTGAGGAATCAATGCTTCGTGCCTGCACTGATGTCGTACTGCACTGCTGCCATTCTGTGTGCAATGCAATGAGTACCGGGAAGCAGAGACGAAGCCTGGGAACAGTATCGTTTTTCGAGAATTGAGTATCAAACTGTGATGAGAAGCTAGTCAGACGAGCTCTCACGTTACACAAAAGACTTGGATATCACGCGGCGCCGCAACAATCAGCCTCCTTACCTTTTTCGCGCCTGGTTTACCTCTTGGATAATGCAGGGCGTTCTTTAGTCTGATGCTAGGTGATGCTCAGCGCTTGCATAATGGTGTCTTGCGGCATCAGCCGTCTGGCATCTGCTTGGGAGGTCTCAGACTCGTACAGATACTACGCGAAACCATTTCAGTAGTCGACGTTTGAAGATGGCTTGGTCTGTGAGGTGCTGAGGTAGAGTAGTAGTGTCCGCGGGCCAGGAAAAGAGCCGGTGCGGCCACACCAGTATCCACTATCCCTGGAGATCCGCTCTTTCCCTGCACCAATTCGACATGGAATTGGCCCGGAGGACGAACCGTGCAGGACACACACCCCGGGGAAAGAAGGACCCTAAGGCAAGGCGAGGTAAAGTAGGTAAGGTGTTAAGGTACCTAGGGTTCCTTAGGGAGGTACAGCGTTCCGAGGTACCGGATGACAACTCGGTTTTTCTTGGATACCTTCATCAAGGTGCCATTGCCCTAGAAAGGTTGGTAGGTGTGCCAAACTTCGCTCCGCACTTCAAGTACTCGATCCTTGGAACGGTACAAGAGTATTCGGTCTCTTTTGTCATCGACCGATCTAATAGCCCTGTCTCCCCTCTCTTTTCTCAACATCCCGTTGCTCCTCCTAGGCTTTCGATGTCGAGGAAGGCTTGACGTTTCCTCGATCAATCACCTCCTAATCACATCCTAATCACCCTCCTTAGGAAGCCATCCCCGTCCCCAAATATCATTTTTCTTCCGAGTCTGCTGTCAAAACATGGCAAAAATGACGGAGACATCTTGGGTTTGAAGTCTTGTTATTTGACGGCGCCTCAATGATATCGCCTCCTTCCCTGTCATATGCCCGAAGGGGAAATCGCAGGTCTTTTTGAACCTACAGCTGGTAGTTTTTTCAATGTTTGCTCGCCCTTGTGCCCTCCCGCCAGGTAGATACGTTAGTACGCAGCCGGTTTGTTGACTTCTCAGCCATGGTAGTTTCAATGATGACCGAATGACAATAGTTTTGTATCATCGCTCGCGTGTCACCTTCTGTATGGACAATCTTTGGTTTACACATCGAATTGACGTACCCATCCATACTTTGGGTTGGTCTTTATTAAGAGGCGGGGTTGATGAGAGAAAATGGTGCAAAATGTGGCCCAAATCCATACTTGTTGAAAGCCTGGGGACCTGGAGAAATCCCGGTCGTGATAAAATCGGAAATGGTTCGAGGTTGCTGATGTGATGTTCTCATGGCCGGTGCTGTTCGAGGGCTAGCGCAACCGTTAAAGACGTTTCCATCATCAACCCCAATTGACCCCTTCCTCCACTGATTCGGGCACTGTAGTGGCCCCGGCCCGGCCTTGACTAGGTAGGTATTCGAGGTTCCGTCAACCACGGGGCGGCCCACTAAAGCGGAAAGTTCCTATTGACGAGTGCGCGACCGACTGCGTGTTCTATTTTCAAAGTTTCCTCTTTTCACGTCCACATTCGGCGAGAACAAGTGAGAAAACGCAAGCCCCACCTGCCGGGCTCCGTCTCCTTCCTTTCCAATTTACCTGCTAGGTGAGCTACCTTACCTTGCCCTGCATTGCTTCATTACCTTACTACCTAGGTACACCGTACCTTGAGTTCACGCGCTAGGCACGGAGCATTCTTACCGATTTCTTTCTGTTGCCAACTGCCACTTTCATTGCATAGCATTGCCTTGCTCTTTGTCAATTCTCTCTGCTTACCTTATCTTACCTAGGTACTTAGTGCACCCGTAACGAAAGTCCGACTTGAGGTTATGACCTGGGACCGGAGCAGCTACAACTAACAAGAGTCCTTGCACAAAACACACGCCAATAAACACAAAGCTGATCTCGAGTTATCAACTGCATCTCGACGCGTCTTGCCTCCCTCTCACGCCCTCCGCCCGCAGTTGCACTCTGACAGACAAGACTATCCGTAAGAAGTTTCCGCGCAAAAGAGTTGGTTGGCCATCTCTGAACTTCAGGCCTGGGTTGCCTTCAACGCGTCCTCCGCTCCCGACCTCTATTGACATTCAATTTTGTCATGGCCCCCACCTCAACACCAACTCCATATGACTTTCCGAGACTGAGAGTCTCGGTTCATCTCGAGGTACTTGCTCCCCCTTTCTTTGAGCTAGCCGAACTGGGGTCGAGGTCCCCTTACTGCTCTTAGTCTATTCTTACCTTTTCTCCCTTACCCGTGTATCTATGAATTCCCATCAGAGTTATCCCAGCTGCAATAGCTACATTGAGAATGCCATGTTCTTTACGTGGCTCTTTGCCGTTCAATAGAGTTTCCGCTAACATGAACTGTAGGATGACACTAGGTTCCTCGCTCAAGATGATCCGGTGCCTGGTAAGCCCTGCCCCAGCATTATCTCGAGGCATGCTATCAACAGTGGCTAATCTCGCCTCAGAGTTCTTTGATGTCAAATTCTGCCCCTATCAACCATTGGATGCGAGACCCGTCTTCGCCGCCGTCAGTAAGAAGCATGTAAGTTGCTGCATCCGAGTGGTTGTCTTGGGAGTGATCTTTGAGCCCTGACCTCTTCTCCAGATAATAGTTTGTCGCCTCACTGCAGCTGCCGACGACTCGAATCCATGCGAAATTATCAGCATAATACGGGATGATGATGTGCGTCCTCCCTAGTATTCAAATTACCCACAGCAGCCTCGGCAACTGACTCGGATAAAGACTGAGGCAAGAAATTACTCCTGCACTTGGACAAGAGACGCGGAGACCGGCAGGCCGCTATTGTGCTACGGCGGCGAAGACGCCAAGATCAAGGTTTACGACATAATCGAACAGAAGCTCGTCAACGTGAGTTGAGACACATCTAACGTATCCTGCAGAGGATTTGCTCACATCTCACTTAGTGTCTCGTAGGCCACGGCGGAGTGAGTCATGCCTGGATAATATCACATATTGGGGGCTCCCGCTGATGAATCTTCAGGACGTTTGTGACGTGGTCACGTCTCCGATAGACCCTCTGATTATCGCCTCGTGTTCCGACGATACGACAGTCCGGATATGGAGTCTAGATCCCAAACATGAGAAGCAGCCCTGCTTGTGCATTCTTGGAGGCGAAGGTCATTACTGGAACCTGCTAACATTAGTACGTATAGCTCTATTGCCGCGTTCTGGTTGCAACTCTGAGGCTAACTCTTGTGTATAGGCATGGCACGACACGGGCCGATATATTCTTTCCGCCGGCCATGACCAGATTATCAATCTCGTAAGCAATAATTCCATGCGCCGCTCCCATGTCCCATGATTAACAGACCGCACAGTGGACAGTACCAGACCTTCCCACTGAGCACACCGACCGCCCAGTGGAGGTTCATTATCCTCACTTCTCAACATCAGAGGTTCACAGCAGTCTCGTGGATTGGTTAGTCTTTGCTTGAAAAACTGCATATTACACAGTACTGATTTCTCACAGCGTGTCCTTCTATGGCGACTACATTCTTTCTAGAGCCTGCCACGATGATGTGATTGTCTTGTGGAAGATTGAAGGCTTCTCGTCCCAGGACCCGCCCCCTCCGCAGTCCATGGCCCCGACAACCATCAACCCGGCCAATCTCACCCGCTCTGCCTTTAGCCCGGGCGTTTCGGCAGAATGTCCAGCTCCCTACACGCGGCTCATCGAGTTCCAAACGCTCGGTTGCGGCCCGCAATTCTTCATGCGGTTCAAGCTGCACTTCGTCCCCGATCAGCACCCTATTCTAGCCTTCTGCAACGCCAACGGCAAAATCTACTTCTGGGACTTTGAGCAGATTACAGGCTTCCACGACTACGTCAACGCCGTCAAGAGGCCCAAGAGAGACGGCGAAGAGGCCGTTCTGAAGCCCAGTTGGCTGCCGGCCATCACCCATCGGGCCAATACGAACGGCAAGGCCGCGCCGACGGTCCGAGAGAAGAAGGCGGCCGACAAGGCTCACCGGACGGAGCTCGAGCAAATTCCCGAGCTGAGGGCCCAGTACAACCAGGAAACGCTGCAGACGTGGGATGGCAAGTTCACCGTCGGCAACCCTCAGGTGCCTCTGAAGCCTCACAAGATTGAGAACTGCGGCGCTTCAACTTTCGTTGGTAGACAGGTTGCTTGGAGCCCCGGAGGTGAATGGTGCGTCGTTGTGGGTAGCTCCAACTTTGCTCTTGTTTTCCAGAGATGGGTACCCAAGAAGGATGCGTGAGTGACTTAATAGGATGGAGGGGTGTTGGAGGGTAATACCAGATAGAGAGGACGGTCCCTTGGTCCGTCTCAATCTCTCTGATGCTCTCGACTAGGTAGCTTAGTTTTCCGCGTCAGAATAGTATTGGCCAGCGCTTCTAGCTAGCTGTACGATACTCTCTGAAGGGGAGTGACGAGAAGACAGGCAACATAGGTCCCTCGTCCTCCTCAACGGGCGCCATCAGCTTCTGAATCAAAGCATCAAATTTCCCGCCGTGCTCCGCCATCTTCTGAAAGCTGCTCCGCGCGTTATTCCTCTCCGCCTCCCGCCGCGCCCTGGCTTCCGCCATCTGGCCGCCCTCCTCGTCAAGCGTGTACGACGGGATGAGCAAGTCGCCGATGTACAGCGACACCATCCCGCGCACCCGCCACAGCTCGGCGCTGTGCGAAAAAGGCCGATCCTCTAGCAGGTCGTTCATGAGGCCCGCCACTTCGCGCAGCATGTCGAGCGTCTTGAGCCGGATCTGGTCCCTCGCCTGCCGCAGCCGCGTGTCCCGCCCGTTGACCTGCTCAGACGACCGGAGGCCGGATCCCTCCATCATGCTGTCATCCCCGGCACCGCCGTCGAGGAGCGAAGAAGGCTCCTGCCACGACTCATCCTCCCAATCCTCCGCCTCGCGATTCACCCGCCTCAACGAGACCGCGTGCTGCGCATGCACCTGGAAAACCTCGTAACTCAACAGCGCAGGCCAAAAGTCGACGGCGCACACGGCGTGGCGGTGCTTGTAGTTGTAAGGAAACCGCTGGATCAGGTCCCGAAAGTACTCGCGCACACGCGGGGCGTTGGCGAACGGGTACGCCTCGTCGTCCGTGGCCGTGGCGCGCGCGCTGCCGCCCTCGCGCATGAGGATCTCAGCGCCGAGGGCCCAGTAGTGGTTGCGCCGCACGTCGACGGGTTTGCCGTGGGCCGTGGACCGCGCGAGGATGCCAAAGGCGCGCTTGGCGTTGGCGACGTCGCCGGCGTCTAGGAAGCCGTAGATTGCCCGGACGAGGGGCCGGAAGGGGGATTTTTCAGAGGCGTATTTTGGTTTAAGGGTGCTGTCCTTTTTCTTGCGGCGGCGCTTCTTGTCGTCTTCTTCTTCCTCTAGATTCTCTTCGCCTTCTTCTACCTCGCTGGTCTCGAGCGCTTTTAATAGAGACGCCGACGAGGCGGACGGTCCTACGCGGGCCGGCGCATCTGGGTCCTGCCAGTGGCGGTGCGGAAATTTGCGCTGCGTCCTCGAGGGCAGCTCATCCGTCTCTGCGAGACCGGCTAGATGGAGCTGGCGGAGGATGGAAGGAGTATGGCTGAGCGGGTTGATAGAGTCGCTGGGGAGCTGAGACTGGTATCTATACTCGTTGCTGTCGCTCATCGACATCGCTGAGGCAGACCTCTTGCGGCTGGTGGCTGGCTGGCTCATGGTCGCTTTCGCCCAGTGCGCGGGCCCATGTGATGAGGTTCTGATAACACGGGTATAGCTATTGATGTCAAATATTCTATGAATATGTTGATATTGTTATTGAAGGTTCATTTCTCTTGGTCGGCTTGAGTGAGGTTGAGGTAGTGGTGTAAGTAAGGTGAGTGTGTGGTGAGAATTCGGTCAAGAGTGAAGCGGGGCCGTCTGCTTCATTTACACTGTGTCTACCACAAGGGTACCAAGCATCGAGGGATGGGCGTGGAAGCTTCAACAAGCTGCTCGAAATTACTTAGCGCCAGACTTCATGACTGCCTTTCTGTTGGAATCTAGTTCAAGTAATTGTCTATGGCTAAATATTGTGATTAGGGGTCCAGGGCAGCCTTGTTCTTGATCTTCATCTGCTCTTCACCCTAACTCGATCTAAGAAGTATCGCTCCGGAGTGAGCGTCCCTTAATCATTTCTCCCCAACTCTTGGGTTTCTTTGTAAGCTTGTCATCACGATAGTCCCGTACAGCTGCTAGTTCCAATGGATCGAAATTTGACCTGCCTCGAGGCACTACGCACTTCAAGCTCTATTTGATCTTGGGGCAAGGCAAGCAAAGCCTCAACTAGCCCATTTTTCCCGTCTCGAGACTCAACAACCGACAAAGGTCATGTTGTGGTAAATTCCTGGAATTGAACCCCATAGTCCAGCATGGAACGCAGGAAAAGAGGCACTTTCACGATAGCTGCCTTTGTGTGTGTATGCAACAAGTCATGGGAAGGGGGAAAAAAGCAACGTCTCGATGTATCTTTGGTCATCACAGTCGCCTAATGTACATTATCTAGAATTGGCAAGTGTCTTCAGCAGTTACAAGCATCCGCTTACGCAGACTTGCGCTCAAAGTAAGTCCACTGGCCCTCAACAGGCTTCTCCTCAAGGTCCTCCCATCTGATTATGGCTGTTAGCAAGGTCGGGAGAAAATGGATGAGAGAGGAAAGAACGTACACCTTGGCCTGGGTCATCACATCCACGAGCTTCAGCTCGCCCTCGGCAACCTGAATGACCTCCTCAATGAGGCCGGCTCCGATCTTGGTCTCCAACTCGGAAATCCTACAACATGTCAGTATAAGCCCCCCTTCCCCGTTGCTAGCAAAACCGTCTCGATGTGAGGGTCCTGCTCCGGGAAAACACAAAAACGTACTGGTCGGCCGTCAATTGCGGCTCCGCCTCCCACTGCACCTTGGCAACATCGTTCAGGTCCTTGCGGTCGGCGAGAAGCTGGTGGTCCTTTCGCTCGGCCTCGCTACGGGGGCCCTCCAGGGTACCGCCCTCGTCCTTCTCGCCGTCCCACTCCTCGTAGCGGACGTCCTGCTCCTCGTGCTGTGTCGCGACGACAAACGTCCTGCCGCCGAGCTTCACCGTCCGCGCGCCGCTGCCGTCGACGCGGCCGCTGACGAGGCGGAACTGTTCGGGCTTCTCCTTGACAATCTGCTCCGCCCTCTTCTCCCACTCGGGGTATCCGGGCGGTACCGTCGCTTCGACGAGGCTGAGGCGGTGCTTCGTGATGGCTTCGACCGATTGGCGGTAGAGGGAGGACTCGGGGACCGTCTGGAGCTTCTCGAGGGTGGTACCGTACAGATAGAGCAGCGTCGACCGCGGGCTGTTGTGTGTCCAGAGGCCGGTGAGACCTGTCGGGGTGCCGGCTTCGAGATAGCGAGCAGGCTTGACGCCCGCGAGCAGGCGAAATGTTCTCCGCATGGTTGCGATATCAATTGGCTCGAATTGGAGATCGCGGGTGTTCGGTGAATTGAGCTATGGAGCGCAAGGTCGGCAGCACTTGGGGAGGTAGTGTCGCTTGGATTTCGTTGACCAGTAGATTTCCTTACATAAGTCAGCACTCCAAGTCACGTGACTCTAGTTTGTCAGTCAGACACTCTCGGAGGTGCAAATGTGCATCGCTTTTTCATAGCATTTATTCCAATCCAATACATGCATTTGACAAGCTTAGGGATTTGGGCCGCATTCTGTGCTTCACTCAAGATTTTGAGTGAAGTGGTGACGGCAATTTGGGAACCAAATATTGTCATTCGCATGACGCTTCACCGATGATGCACTACTGATATCATGACCAACGAGAGACTCTCTGGACATGAACACACGATAGGTAGGCATGCAGGCTGGCACTGGATTGATAAAGCGGACAAGCTATTTGAATTTTGTGCCAAACCGTACTGCCAGCCGCAATTGCTGGGAGTCGTTCGGAACTCGTCAAACATGAAAACAACTCTATATTCAGAAGCCGTAAAATCAACCTTGAACGACGTAACCAGGACGCTCTCACACCCTACCATGGGGGTTTCGGGCGTCGACAATGAATCGAAGTTGTCCCTCAAGTCACACATGGCTGAAGTAGAAACAAGTCGTCTCTCAACGATGCATGGTGCGTAACATACGCGGCCCCAGCCACACCGGCTGCAACGAAAGCAATCGGGCTTCCTCCAGCCCTCAAGCACATCAACCCGCGGAATGCTGGCAGTTCGCTACACATCGGCCGAAGCTAGGTACGATGAAGCTGCTATACTGCGAAGGCGGCGGCGATCAAGAAAATAGGCGCTCACTTCCAGCCGCTTAAGAGGCGTTCTCACGGCTCTTGCGGTAGCTGGCCTGCAGCGAAAGGGCGTCAGCACGGATCGGTCTTCGTTATACTTCGTAGTTCGAGGCGCGACTAACCTCCTGCTCAACCTGCAGGCCATCGACAACCGGGGCGAGCTCGCTCAAGATCTCGTAAGCCTTCTTGTGGTACTCGATCTGAGCAGCAATCAGGTCGGCGAGGTTGCGAAGGGGCTCAGGGGTATCCAGAACCTGTAAAGAGAGTTAGCAATCACCGATTTCGTGCAGGCAAAAAGTCCATGTGTACGGACATTCTTCATGACACCAACGGCCTCCTCAGTCTGCGTGACAAAGTCGTCCTCGGCCTTCTCGATCTCCTCCTGGGCCTCAGGGCTCAGCTCCTGCGGCTGACCCTCGTCGGGACGAGTGGCGCCGGGGCCCATCTTCCAAGTGGTACCGTGGGCGCGGGCCTTGGCGGCATCGAGAGTCAAGCGGGACTTCTCGACGTTTTGGCGGGCGCGGGTCGCGAACTTGAGGTTGGTGTTCAAGGTGGTGTTCCAGCCGGCAAGAAAGCGGCTCTGGATCTGAGCGTCCTGGGCCATGCGGGACTCACCAACGCGCTCCATAGCCAAGGCATACTTCTCGAGCGCCGTAGCCAAGGGATCTTCGCCCGTACCGGTGTGCTGCTGGTGAAGGACCTGGCTGCTTGACAGACTGGCCCGGGCAATGGCATGGTTGAAGGTCTTGGGCTGAGGCTTCGCCGAAGGAGGAGCGGTCAGGGCTGCCTGGGCCTCGGCCGGGGAACCAGCGGACGAAAGAAGAGTAACCTTCTCGCTGACGGTGCGACCGAGATCTTGGAAGGTCTCCTTAATGTTGGGCGGGTAATCGTAGGCCTCGTTCGAGTATTGCGAGCTTCGGGTCATCGGTGTTAGTGGTCGGTTTTCGGCTTATGGGGCCTCTCCGTCGAGAACTCACGTCACAGCCAGCATCTTCTGATGGACCTGCTTGAGGGCATCGACGCGCTTCTCGAGATCAATGTAGTCGGGAGGAAGCTGGGTCTATGGAGGACGAGGCGATTAGCTCTTGCTTAATTGAATGACTGATCAAATTAGCGCAAAGAAATCAAAGTACCTTGTCCTCGGCCTGGCCAAGCTGCTCCTTGGTGTACTGGAAAGTACGGGAAGCGAAAGGGGTGATCGAGGACCCAAAGGAGCTGCATTGTTGGGAATTCGTCAGCCTGGATACAGCACTCGCGACCGCTGACATGAAGGGTATGCGACAACGCACGTGAAGCTTTTGCCGATATTCTTGAAATCCATCTTGGCGGTGGTTTGATGGGACAAAGTTAGGTGGGAAAAGAAAACAACTCGGTCGCTGTGGGAAAGTCGGCACTGACGATAGTGCCTGTTGAACGGGTTGAGGTGGGTTGTAGATGCGGGAGTTCTGCCTCGTGCCTGCCTGCGACCTGAAGCAAGATAGACAGGTATCCAGTATGTTAAATTGGCTGCACAGCAACCTCCAGCATGCTGTCACAAGCTACCCAGGGGCAGCTGGCCAGGTGGATCGGTCCAGCAGGGAATGGGCGCACACTAGCGCACGTGATTTATGGAACACCTTTCGGTTCTTTGGATGGCACTGTCGTGACTGTCTCCTCGTAGTTGGTGGATGCATCCCTCCCTTGCCTTACCTTACTTAGAAATACCCAGCAGCAGTTTGTCCTGCAGATTCTAGCTGGGTAGGTTCTTGGTCCCAGGTGGAAACTCTAGGCCTTGCTTACATGCACGTTTCCTTTGCCGTACTTTCAAAGAATAGCTAGGTACCTTGCTTGATGACCGTCCTTCAACTAAGTCCCACATGTAAGCCAGTGGCGTCGACGGATAGATATTCACAACGGCTCAGCTAAGAATATTCATGTGTGACACGCATAGAAATTAACGTTGATCTCGGATTTTTCATTTCTCTTTTTATGAATATGGCTTCATCTGACCCCCACCCATTCCAATGGTAATACTGCCACAGGGAACTCCTCTTCAGAGCCACTCCTGGAGGTCTTAGTCCGGCGGCTTTGTGTCCGCCCAAGATGGTTCAATGTAACGACAAACGTTCTCGTAATCCAATAGCTTCGGGTCGCTTAGTGGGAGGTGTGGCGTTGTCCAGAACATGGTCCAGTTGGTGTCCTTGAGTTTCCATGTGCCCAGAGATCTCTCAAAATACCACTTATTGACGGGGTTGTCCTGTCGGCTACGCCAGCAGACGCCTTCTGGGAAGCAGCCTCTGACCATGGCGTTGAAAACCACATCTGCAACTCCGCCACTTCCCTGGCGGCTCTTGAGAACCGCAAACTTATCCAAGTACGGAACCAGTCGAGCGGTCTTGTATGCAGTCTCCTCATCCAGCCCGAAAGGCTTCTCCCAGGTCAGAATTGCTCCACCCTCGTACTCTCCTGCAATGATGATACCGGCCAGGTTCTCGTTGACACGCTCCAAGTAGTGTTCAACGTCCAATTCCCGGTTGAAGGAGTCGTTAATGAGATTGACTAGTCGTGGCATGTCTATACAGGTGTCTGTGAGCCTCAAGCGAGGGCCGCCCGGTCGTGGTGGCACCCAGGCACTGATTGTGGGATCAGGATAGACTGTAAGTGGCATGCCGCGTTTGACCAAAGTTGCCACATGGGTCTCGCCGGACGCCATGTCACCCTTTTTCCCAGAGCGGACGCGGTCAAGCGGTAGTGACGATGAAAATACTGGCTTGTCTGTTAGGAGGTTGTGAATCAAAGGGTTTTGCCGGTTACGTGTTGTGACGCTTGTAAACTGCCGGATCGGCTTGTTTGCTGCAGCAGACGGGGTGCTGATTATGGCAGAAGAAGTCGAGGGCAACATCGCAAGCACTTTCTTTGAAAGGTCGAGGTTACGGGCGTGGAGCTGGCGCACACTCTCGGAGTATTTACCTCGCCGAGCTTCTGATCCTGTAGGGTGCGTGAGGCCATACATGATGCCCTCAAATTCCTGGTCCAAGTTGATATATCGATGACACGAATCATCATGTGCATCCGACAGAGGTGTGCCTCCAGCTGGGTCTAGGATGATGACCTTTTCGACTGAGGCGACCTTGGCGCCAGGGCTGAGACTGGAGTCAGGCGCTCCAACGGGGCTATCGGAGGCGTTGAATTGAAGACCACAGAAAAACTTGGTCAGCGCAATGATGGTTTCGTCAGCGTCCACCACGTCGATACTCTTCATGTTGTGTGCCATGGTGACTGGAGGTACTACAACAATGGCATTGTCTCGCAGAGCTCGCAGCAGAAGGTGCGGGTGTTGGATATAAACGCCCGAAGGCATGAATCCCTTCGTTTGCGCTGTCTGCGACTCAGCCTCGGCAATGCACTGATCGAGCAGAATGCTCCCTGGCTCGCCAAATGTCTCAATGGCTTGCTGGACTCTCCATGACTGCTCCCGAAGAAGCTTTCGGGACGATATTTGCCCTCCATCGAGGACAATAAGGCTCACGAGTCCCAATTTCCTAAGTTGGGTCAGGGTTTTGGCGATAGCATTCAGCATCTCGTCGTCAACATCCTGAGGAAGGCGTATCTTGACAATTGCCAAATTGATGGGTTCGCCTTCAGGAATGGCGGTTTCGGCCTTAAACTCAGTGCCTTGGATGAATTTTGGCGCCTGATTGATGACTCGAACGGATGAATAAGTTTGGTCAGGTCCCTCTTGCGACTTGGAAACTTTGCGCTTTTTGGCTCCATCCTCGCCGGACTGAGGGGCATATTTTTGAAGGTAGCCTTTGGCATCACGACGAGTGGCCGAGGCCTCTAAGACTGATACAATAAAGTCCTGCAGCTCATGTCAGAGATTGAAAGAAGAAACGGAGCGGGAGTTCAATAATACTCTGTCTTCAGCTCGTTGCCTCTCGCGGGCCTGATTGCTGGATGAGTGGCGGACTGCTGAAAGGGCACTTTGTAAGGCTTCTTCTTGGCGCGTGCCTCCTAACCGCGGGCGGTGGTAAAGTCTGCAATTGGGCGGGCTGTAAGAGTCGAGGGCGAACGGTGCCTAATGTGAAGCTTGTAAGGCCTGGGCACGACGATTTGAAGACGTGATGGAATTAAGAGTTTGAACGCATACCCTTGCAACCAGGTTGCTTGCTTGCTTCAACGCTGGAGACCGCATCTTACCGATAACGGCGAGAAGTGTAGGGCATGCCCGTGATGTGCTTCGTTGGCCTACAGTGGCAATGTGATGAGCGAATAGAAGGCGAGGCAGTTTGATGTTTGATAATAAGTCCGGATTGAACACAATCCTGTTGTTCCTTCGTGAAGGGTAGAAGCAAGAGCAGATATAATATTGAAGCAAGTGAAGACAATAAAAGAAGCTGGTGTCTGTGATCAAGTCACCAGCCGATTAGAGACAGCGAAATAGCAGCGTCGTGAGAGACGGGCGGGTCAAAGCAGATCCATCCCTTCAGACAGCCATTATACTGACTGCCGGATCGTCCTTGGGACCTGTCTGGGCACTGAATCGCGCCGGTCTGAATGAAGTTGCAGGAACAATGTCGGGCAGAGTTTAAGAGTCGGTGACGAAGGGAAAGGGACCTTGGCTTAGGCCGGAAGAGCACGAACTGCAACCCGCCCTGTCCCCCCGACCGAGAAATTCCCACTTTGTGAGTCAAGGTGACCTACCAAAGGGCGTACTGATAAGACGATAAGAACAGATACGTCTCCATCATGGGGACCGCCATCGGCGACCGTCAAGTATTACCGGAGCACCGAGGCGAGCTGTCGGACAAGCAGACGAGGTAAGAGAAGACAAATCACCAATCGCAAAAAAACCTCAATAATTGGCGCGGTTCATCTCTTACCGCGCACTGCCGATGCAATTGCTTACATGTTGAAAAAATGGCTCGCATGTGACGAGGGGCAAAAAAGAACCTCATGAGCGGCAGCTTCGCACGACTTACACCAACGGCCGTCAACTAACAAAGGTACAGGCATTCTAGTATAGTGAGACTCTCTCACTGCTTGGCACCCCAAGGCACAGCTGCGAGGACGGGAACAGCCGTAGATGTACACTAATCGACCGGACTGCCTTGCTCAACTCCGCACGCGCTCCCGCCGTCTGAGCTCCGTTGGCGTGGAAAAAAAGATATTGAATAAGTTGTAAAGTGTACTATGCAGTGGAGCAAAGTTGTAAGCCCGTTGGCTGATCATTCGTCCTCAACTACTGTTAAGACGCCGTAGAATAGAACTAAGTGACTTGACAACCCGCCTTACCTGGCCTTAGTTAATACTGGCATATTGCCGTTCCATTAACCTCGAGATGCTCTTATCTATACACTACCTATGCTAGCCAATTACTTAGCGGCCATTGTTTGTCTCAAGTTACCGATGAAAGTGCCGCTGTGGTCTCTATGATGAACCGAAGCAACCCCGCTCGGGCAAAGCCGTTGTCGTCACCTCGCTCTTCAAACTCAACTGACCGAGACCCTGAGGGGCTTGCCGGCATGTTAATGCCGCCGCTTACATGTCACCAACTACATCAAATTTCTCTTACATTGCATTCTCATTACTGACACACTTCTCTCTTGACTTCTTGTGTTCCACTGAATTTTACAATTGCATAATTCTTTTCCAACCTCATCTACTACTAGCCATCCTTGTCAACCACAGTCATCTTCAAACCACCACACTTCACAATGGCTCAGACACTTCTTTGGATCGGCCTCGGCAACATCGGCAGGGTGAGTCGTCCCCGGAGTTTTGGGTCGCAAACCCCGTTCCGGTTGTGATATGCGAGCTCACCAGCTCAGGGTATGTGTAAAAACATTGCGGAAAAGTCCAAACTTGACAAACCACTCCTCATCTACAACCGCACCACCAAGCGGGCCACGGAACTGAGCCAGAGCCTGCCCGCCGGTAAGACTCAGGTCGTCGAGGCGCTTGGGGACGCCATCGCGCAGGCCGACATCATCTTCACATGTGTCGCCAACGACCAGGCAGTGGAGGAAATATTCGCAACCGCATCCCAGCAGAAACTTGAGGGCAAAGTTTTTGTCGAGTGCTCAACCATAGCTCCCGGCGCCTCAGAAGCGGCCGCGAAGGCGGTGCTGGACAAGGGCGCCGAGTTCATCTGCGCGCCCGTGTTCGGAGCACCCGCCATGGTAGCAGCTGGCAACGCTACCTTGGTGCTTGCCGGGCCCAAGGCCTCGATCGAGAAGATCCGGCCCTATATCGATGCCATGGCGGCTCGCGAGATCAACATGGCTGACGAGCCGTACCACAAGGCGTCGACGTTGAAGGTGCTGGGTAACACCGTCATCCTGGGCATGGTCGAGCAGCTCGCTGAGACCTACGTGGCTGCCGAGAAGAGCGGGCTCGGGACCGGCTACGTGAAGCAGTTTGTCGACGCCATGTTCGGTGGCAGCCCTTACCCTGCGTACTCGGTGCGCATGTTGGAGGGTGACTATTACAAGAGGGAGGAACCGCTCTTCGCCGTTGATTTGGCAAGGAAAGACGCCGGGCACGCCATGGCCATTGCCAAAGCCGCAGGGACACGGCTGCCAAATATTGAAAACGCCGATAGGCACCTACAGATTGTCAAGGAGCACGTAGGACCATCAGGTGATATGGCCGGCATCTACGGCGCCGTAAGAAAGGAAGCTGGCCTCAAGTACGAGAACGACTCTTGAGCAAGGGCCCTAGATGCTAGAGACATGGCTCAAAGGGCATCAGATCAAAGACTAATGCACAACATCATGTAAAATGAAAAAAATGATACGAGAATATTGAGTCTGATTTAGTTGCATGACGTGAAGTGAAAGACGTATATTACTCAAAACTCGAGTTATAGGATATAGATATAGTACTAGTGACATGAAAATTGACTAACAAAATACTTGCATTGGTTCTTGCAGGCTGGAAGACCAGGTGGAGAGACGGGAATGACTAAGCACCAGCAACGGTCGAGCTGCCGGCTGGTGCACTGCGCCGACAGCTGCACCCACAACTGACGTCCCTCCTACCTAGCTCAGCCTTCCCAACGACGACAGAAGCAATCGACGAAGCAGCACGACGACATCAACGCGAAACCCGACATACCTGCACATCCACCAAAATCATACCCTCTTCCGAATCAAGCAGCAAAAATGGCGCAAGGGTGTGTTCCCTCTCCCATAGACGAGCGTACTCTGGCGATCGATGTGTGTTGACGTGAGAGAACAATAGGTACAGCATCTTCGTCGGCCTCGTCATCGTCGTCGCGATGGGCGCTGGCGCATGGTTCTTGTCTCCCAAGGGCGACACGCAGATGTATGTTATCCCTCTACTCGAAGCAAAATGCCGCAATCGGAGAACTACTATTCCATGCGTCACTGCGACAGAGACACAGCTGACCATCATCTACAGCATCTGGAGATCCTCCCTCCTCCTTGCCCTCGCATGCTGCTATCTCATGTGGGCCATCACGTTCCTCGCCCAACTTCACCCCTTGATCGAACCCAAACGCAGCAACCTCCGAGAGAGCGCCGTGCACCATTGACGACCTGTTATTCGAGGTGACGGTGGAAGGGCGAAAGAGAGCGAGATGCAACGCCATGGGTGCGATGTACTATTATCGATTTTACACAACTGCAACTTCATAAGGACGGCGTTAAGGGGCTTGTTAGGGTTCTGTCATATAGAACGAACGGCGCGTGACTGGCTGTTGAAGAGTGCCGCCTCGCATCTGTAGCTCAAGATGCCGACAGATGATACTAGTCCGGTGGCGATGGGGATCATGGATGGACTGGGTAGGCACCTGAAATGGCAAGACGGCTAGTTATGCAACATCAATTCACGCAATGCCGGCTGGTACATATTACACATGCATTTCCTTTGCCTGGCTTCTACAGCTATATACTGCCTGTTACCCTGCGGCTAGATCGCTTGCCCACTCCCTCACGTACATCAACAGAGCCCAGAGGGCTTTGCCATCTGCAGCAATGCTCGTCTCTCCGATGGAATCCACTCCGTCTAGCCCGGCAGCCCAGAGAACACTACGTCCCACTGTCCACCGGGCTAGAGCTCCCAGCGTGGCAAGCAAAGTGGCAACGCCGTAGCCGCAATCCAGCAGAATACGAAGGGCCTCGACGTTGTTTGCTACGACGGCCCAGCCCAGCGACCGAGCCGCAGCTGGGACATCGTACTGCCATATGACCATGAGTATCGGAAATAGCTTGGTCGAAGACGAGACGAGGAGTGCGGTCGAGACGGAATTCGGACGCGAATATCGGGGCAAGATGTTGAAAAAGTTGAGCGGGGAGAACTTGGACGAAGTCAGGAAGCGAATGCTCATATGAAAGGCAAATGTCGACAAAGCGCACAGGATGACTGCCGGAACATTAGTTTCTTCCATCTGAGTCAGCCCTCAGCATGCTTCACGATACATACGGAAGAAGAAATATTGGGACACGATAGACTGCTGTGCCAAGCTGCCCAGGTTGGCGCCCTCGCCCCGAGCAGAGATGGGCACCGTCTGCTTCTCAATGCGCGCCCATGTCAAGTAGACGTCGAATAGAAGCAAAAGGATGCCGAGTCGTACGATGGATGACTGCGTAGGAATTAACGTCAGCGAGGGTCTTGCAGATAGTACTAGCACAAATTCCCCCACGACTTACATCAAAACGGTCGTCATCCTTCATCAAGGTATTGTGCAATAGATGACGATAGACCTGGGGTTTAATCAGGACGAGATCGATGAACAGCACCACGAAGTCGTGCTCGACGTATTTGTCGCAAAAGTGGCCGCAATTTCTGCAAACGGTCAGGCGGATGTTGTGACCGCTCGACTTGTCGTCAGCGTTGGAGTATTTGGTCCATAGGGTCTTGACCGGATGGCGGCACTCGATACAAATCGGCATCGCAAGATGGGGGGTGGTCAGGGTCGAAAGACGTCGCAAAGAGTTCGATCGTTCGGCATGGGTAAACGCTGTATCGTTTGCTGCCCGCTACTGAAACTTGCTTGATGGTACGCGACTAACGATAATGCGATTGCAACGCGTAGCGAGCATGGTCGTGGCAGTCTACACCGGAGCTCTCTGCGCTGCGCCAGAATCGGGATCCCAATCGAGCTTCGTACTTCGGAGTTCTGCAATATGGGGGAAAAAAGAGGTACCTGTCGCGACCGTGAGCTCGCACAAAGTGTTTGAGTGGGGCCGCTGGGAGCCGGGCGGAACGTCGAGTCGGAGGAGTGGAAGTACCCTGCACGGTTCATGTCCTCAGCCAGCGGAGGAGCAGGACTTCAAGACTCCAAGGGGACGAATTGATTACCACAGGTGGTGGGTGGCCGAGCCACGAACATGACTCTCCCAGGTCTCTCCAGTAATTAAGACTGGCAGTCATGTCCCTTTCCCCATTATCCGCCCCCACCACCGCTGGGAACTCATGTCCGTAAGCCGCTAACTTGGGACTTCTCAAACAGCCCAGGCCTCAAGCGAATTGGGGGGAGGGGATTGCAGGAATGCCACCTGTTCGTCTCCACTGGAAGGACCGCTAATCATTTCAGTACGGATAGGACAAGGAGCCACAAGCAGTCCTCGGCACCTAAGGTACCTTACCTACATTACCTACTTGTAAGTACCTTGAGCCACGAGGTTCGGAGGTAAGGTACCTTGCCTTCCAGAGAGTTCTGAGTGCGTGATTGCGTCGTCTTTGGCGGCTGGCCAAGGGTCCCGTCCTTTCAAGTCCCTTGACAAACCCCGGCCCACATCTCTCGACGGGCCACAGTGCAGCCCGCCGCCTCAGCACTTCAATACATACGTAGAAGGACACTTAGCCCAGTGGAGAGGTGCCCATACTCCCTACCCGTCCACAGTATCGCACACGCACATGCGGTTCGCTCCTGCTGCCACCACCCACGGTCGCCATCCTACCACCGCTTCCCGTCCGCTGCTGCTTGTCACTGCTTGCTTCCCATGCTGGCTGCTACCTACTGGATACGCTAAAGAAAAGGTACACGACCACGGTTCCAATTGTCCATCCATTCGGCCATCATACATCACTTCCATCCATTCATTCCTCAACCAACCAACGAATACTACACCTGCTCCTCCCTTGGCCTCAGCTGTTCTTCCCTTCGAGATACACGCGAGAGCGACACTCTGACGTCCCCTGTGAACTTAATCCGCCTTGACCGAAACACATACTTTATCGCCCGCTCTTTCGACCTACCGCTTTCAACCTTCTGTGCTTCCTACTCCGAAGTCGCCCACGGCGCTGCCGACCCAGATCGCATATTACCGTCTTCCAAGCGACCGAATACTGTCGATGATCGAAGCCACGCGCTGATGCCCTCCCTTTCAACTGCCTACCACCCAAGCGACGAGGTGGGCGGCCTTGCTCCATCATGGCAGATTCCCTAAACCCGGCCGGGTCGACATCACACATGTCTTCTTCGGCCCTCATGCCAGCACGTCATGATGCCGAAGCCCGCCCACGCAACCGGCGTCTCATCAGCACTGCAGAGGACTCCTCTACTGGCGGAGGGCCCTTGGATAAGCTGTCGGCTTCCTTTTCTGCCTTGCGTTCACCAAGCCGTGAGCCAAGTCCCATGCCATCCAGCCACTTATCCCGCGATGCCTCCAAGTCCGGTGCTCGAAGTGCATCCTCCGCCGCCCGTCGAAACAACACCGCACCAAACTCGGCCAGTTTCCTCGACACCACATGGTCGCAAGGCTGGGCTTCTATCCAAGGGCTTGCTTCTTCCATCTTGTCTGGTGGAAGTGTCCACGATGCGGGCTACGAGTCAGATCACAGGGAAAGGAGACGGACGAACATCAATCCTTTGAAAAGAGACTATTCTACCCCGCCACGAAAGGCTCCCAAAGACTGGGGCCCAGCGCCGCCCCCCAATAGTAGGCCTGCGCAGAGAGACATTGCGGCAGGCTCTCTCGCAGAAAGAGATGCTGCCCTCAAGGCAGCCCGGACAGCGAGCGTTTTGGAAAGTCACGACGGAGTTAATGGTGGCCTCGATGTGTCGGGCAAGTACAAGAAGAGAAACTCGGACGAAATCCCCAGGGACGCACCACAGGAAGAAGAGGTCCAAGATCAATTGGTGTATATACACCATGTGCAACCAACTGACACCTATGCCGGCATAGTGCTCAAGTACAGGTGCCGCGAAGACGCATTCAGAAAGGCAAACGGCCTGTGGTCTAGAGACATACTGGTGCGCAAGTGGCTTGCCATACCAGTAGATGCATGCGAAGTCAAGGGTCGCCCTTGCGAGCCACCCTCGCACGAGGGGCAGAATGTCGACTTGCTAGCCCCAACACCAGAACCTCGAAGCGCTCATGGCTGGGGTAAGCAGACCTCGGCACAACCACAACAAGTCGACTTCTTCAGTCTGCCTACTCAAAACGGGTCGTCGTCTCGACTCTCCAACAACGATGACCAAGAAGAGCCTCCTTGGTCTCACGTTCGATGGGTTGCACTGGACTCTGTTCCAAAACCAGTTGAGATCGCCCGCGTGTCGAGCAAAACGATTGGGTACTTCCCTCCACGTCGGAAGAAGAGCCTCCGAAGCACCTCAAGCATCTCGACGCCGAGACACTCTCTCGATGCCGCGGCCATAACAGCTGGACTCACAGAAAGCCCAGAGCAAGTCGGTAGGCCATCGTCGCGACGCCAGAGCAACTTGAGCAGTCGACCAAACCTACCCGGCACTCCAGGGCGATCGACTCCGGCATCGTCGAGAAGCAGGATGGGCAGTGATGCAGGCGATACCCGGCCAGCATGGATGAGGAGGCCCGGAGGCGTAGGCTCGTTGGGGCGAAGTGTACGAGCACCTGGACCGGAGAAAGATTACTTAAATTCTTGGGCGAAGAAGCATCTCCCCGGTATCGCCATCGACGAGTCTCTGCCATCGATTTCCGTAATGGGGTCCGAGACCGCAAACTTTGGATTTCGGCCGGGTTCCAGCAGCGGCATTGTAGAAAGTCCTTTTGATGAGGGACAGGATCTATCAGCGACGTCCCGACAAGGCTCTGGCTTAGACCGTGCAGCAGCATCAGTGGAGACATGGCTTCGAGGCGCGTTTGCAAAGTCTCCGGGCACGCCTACCTTGGGGTCCCGAAGCCGTCAGCCAGATGATCTGGATCTCATCGAGTTGACTGATACAAACAGTGACGATGGAAGGTTGCCTATGCCCGCAACCAGCGGCGGAGTAACCAGCACAGGCTTGCTTGACGCTGCGCCTATGACGATTGGCTCCAGTGGGAGGAGCGATGGAGAGGGGTCCGTCTTGAGACGAGGCTTGAGCAACACTGGAGCAGCAGCAAAGGGCAAAAAGTCGGACTGAGCTTGCTCACAGTTGGTTTGCATTTGCTGTTGAAATGGGAAGAGTCTGGAACTAGGGATTACAGATGGGTACTCTCGGTGCTCCTCGAACAAAGCCTCGGCGGGAACACACCTCGTAATCCAAATTCATAAAGAAGATCCCAACGGTCTGGGTGCAGGGGCGATATGTAGAGGTGTCGGAACTCGTGTTGGAGTGATTGCGCATTATATAGGCGTTAGCGGGCATTGAGGGAAGGGCAGACAGAAGGAGGGGTGTGATGTGAAGTGAGTGTGCCGGTCAGGTTGGGCTTTCAGCCTCTTAGGTTCACCGCTTGTCTAACCCCTTCACCCCCTTTATCTTTGTTTACAACTTTTTATTTTCAAACATTAGACTTTGGGAGCAGTAGAAGATTGGGTTATCAACCCAGGGTTTGGTTGGCGGGCAGGCGATCAAGGGGTTTGTTGACGAGAGGGTTCTTTCTGAAGCGAGGCGGAGGCGGGAGAAAGGGAAAAGGATACAATTTTTCTATCAGCTTCTAGAATCCACCTAGTCTTTGGCTATGCAATATCATTGACCCCCAGCCAGCTTTTTCAACACCAATACTTTGGTCCTTGATTTACAGGATCAAACTATAAATGCCTGCCTATACTGCTAAAGGGTGACTATGTGAAGATATGTTCCAAACTCGGCTGATCCGAATCTCGAAAGGTACTCTTCGTGCCGGTTGGGAGAATGAAGCTGAGTATATACGCAAAAAGCAGAGCCTGGAGTTGAAGCCTCTTCAGGATCTAGCCGTATCATGTGAAAGCCCATCTTCTCTAAATAACGTGTCAAAAGGCATACGTAAGCGTATTGTGTCATACCATCACATCATATGGCTTATGTCTTCTCAAGTTTGAACCATCAACTTGTATTGAAGAATCGGTATACATTGATTGCTTAGGTCACTCGCCCAGGAATGTCCTGACTTTTCCCACACATGCTACTAAGTAAACACGAAGCTCCCGTGACGAGATGGTATCATTTGGCGATACATCCGCTATGCACCTTCCCGCCATGTGCAAGTCATATGTCAACTTCGATTGCAAATACGTTGGACACGGCGGATGGAATATGCGCAAAATCGCCCTACGAATTCACCCTACTGGGGCCCTAACCCCAAATCAAGATTCATGCTAGCCAGGTCACCGTTATTGATACCAAAGAATTGGAACCTAGCACAATAACGTTAGCTCTCTGCGGCGTTCTCGGGAATCTAGCATGGCGTCCACCTACCAATCTTCAACATTGAGCGTGTTTGGAACAGGTTGCCCTTGAGCTGATCCTGTACTCCAGCTGTCACTTGGGCTTTGTCCATCCGGCATCAAGCCGTCGAAATTCGCTGTCCAGAGATTGCTGTTGAGGCTGTTATTGTTGTTGGAGCTCTGCCCTTGCCCCTGTGCCTGTTGTTGCTGCTGCGGTTGCTGCTGCTGGAAACCCTGCATGCCAGACCCCAGGACGTTCGCGCCTTGCTGAGGGCTTCCACTCAATCCTTGTTTGGTAGGGCCACGTGCTTGGAACTGAGTGCTTTGTGCTGGTAGACCATGGGACGTGTTTTGATTATGCAGCTGCGCCATGAGGCCTGTATCTAGGCCATGGTGATTCGGTGGCGGTGACATGTGCGGGAATGCAGGCATACTTGCGCTGTCTGGGAAAAGCTGGTCGGGTTGGAAGTTTTCCCACAAGGACTGAGAAATATTCGGCGAGTTACGTGTAACAAGATACAGGTCTGGCGGTGTGGCCGGCACCGAGAATGAAGGGTTGAAGGGCGTCGCTGGTCTGGTCTGTGGCCTAGAGGAGGTTCCGCCCATGAACGTGTCTGCGTTCTGTCTCGCATTGGGTGATGTGATCGGAGGCGGCATCGTCTGCTGATTTGAACCTCCGTCGCCCTTCATATGGCTAGGGGTCTGCGGACGCGATCTTTCATAAGACTCTTGAGGCGTTGGAGTATTGACGCTGAAGTCGATCGCCATGTCGTCGTACTTCCTCTTGGCAACGTCCTGCGGCCGCTGTTGCTGCTCCAGCTGTGCCAACGCCTGTTGCGCTTTCCTGTGCCTCTTACCCGCAGCCTTCTGCAGCCGTTCCTCGAGCACTTTGTTTCCTATGATGGACTCAAATAAGGTATACACCATCTTTCCTACCAGCCAAACTCGCGACACTTCCTTGAGGGCCTGCATGCATGTTCTTAACCTGTCCTGGGTTACCTGCTGAATCGATGGGACCGGCGACCGCATTTGGTAGACGTGCATGATCAGGGCCGAAAACAAGCTGTACACAACAAATGCCGGACAGAATCGAAGTTCGCCATGAGCTGCCAAGTTCTCGATGATAGAGGTGATCATAGCCGCGGCTTGGAACGCAATGTTTCGTGAAGGATATGGAGAATCGTCAGGGAAACGACTGCCTCCATTTGGCGGCATGTGAGCTCTGTGTAAGAGGCACAGTGTTGTGTAGTAATTCGAGTGTAGCAGGGCTGACCAAAAGTGATGCCGAGCAACCTCCCAGTACACGATCTTTGGGCAATTTTGGAGCCAATCGGCGAGAGCCATATCGCTATGGGTCAAGTCGATGGCGTTTCTCTGTCGTCCTTTGGAGGCTACCGAGTACTGCTGAGACAGCACCAGGCCCATGATTTCGCAAAGCTTGACGTACTGCATGAAGAACTGCACGTGTATGGGATCTGGAGGGTACTCGCTGTTACGGTCGCCATCATCCTCGATAAAGTCATCCTCAGTGAGCATCTCGACGTCGGAGTCGTCGAGGTTGATGTGAACTGGTCGGCCGAGAGCAACGGCAACAGACCTGTCTCGTGTAAAGAGAGTCCACCAGATTCGTTTCCACAGCCTCTTGTCGGAGCGGCTGAGTTGTGACTGCTCAACACTTCGATGCATTCCAGAACCCTGAGCAACGATGGTGGCGACTCGACTCCAATAAAACACGTTCTTGGTGACATCTTCAGGTCCTTCCCAGTACCACCCCATCAACAATAACGACTGCACAATGGTCACCCGATCGTCTTCGTAGTTGGCATCGTAGAGCGCCTTTGCCCTTTTGTAGAAGGTCAGGGCAGCGGGCGTCGTCGAACCATTGGCATCCATCAGCTGTGGATTCGTGCAGACTCTTGAGCCGGCCAGCAGCACAGCCTGCAGTAATAAAAGGGACGGCGGGTTCTTGGGATCGCGGTACTGTCGCATGAAGCGGGTACGGTTGATGACCGGAACGATAGGATGGATCCATTTGAAGTAGGAGTCGATAAGCTCGTCGCATAAAGATCTGGGCGGTAGAAGGAAGGCGCCGCGTTGGTGCAGGATATCGATTTCGACGTTGTCCAGCTCGGTCAATCGGGCCCTGGAACCCCTCACATTTTCGGGTAGAGGATAGTGCACTACGTCTGACGAGCCTTGTCGATCGTGTACAAGCAACGTCAAATTGGACGACTCTCCGAGGTACGCGACCCTGCCAGCATCCGTTATAGGGGCTCTCGTGAACTTTGGTTTCATCACCAGGTTGAGATAAGTGCCACTATCGACTTCCTCCTTTCGGGCTTGCGACTCGGTATAGGTGGACGACGGCGTGCCATCTGTGGTATGATAGACAGCAGGAGTCCGCGGCGGGAAGGTTCCAGGTCCTGGCGCAGGAACACTGGGAGCTCTCGGTGAACGCTCTTCAGCATTATCTCCTTTCTCGCTGGAGCACACCTCAGTTAGCCCATGACTGGGAGCATGTGGAAACGGCGAAGCTGAGGCAGACCTGTCCGAGTCCTTGTTCGTTCCGGCATTCGTAGTCTTCTTGCGCTTTGGGGTCGGAATGCGACATTCTATTTGGAAGGCTACGCAGTTTGTGCAGGGCACACCGAGACTCGCGGCGTCGCATCGTACCTAGACAAAGATATTAGACGAAGAGGTTTGGCGAAAAGTGTCGATCGGAGGAGGGGGTAGGTGGAATTCGGTTGTGGGTAGGAATCGGCCGACCCGGAAGCTCAATCGCCCACAAGAGAAAGAACACTCAAGTAGAAAAGAAGACTATTCGTACCTTGCGGGCGTGACATGTCTATACAATACAAGGTTAGCTTTGATTCAGATAACGGAAGGCCGACAAGAGGTGGGCGTGAGATCTCGCAGGGCAGCATTGCACCAGTAGAGCGCAACGCAGCGCCGCGGCGCGAGTAGCGATACCTCGGCACAAAGTGGGCAGAGGGGCCACGGAATGGCGGGCGCGACAAAACAATAAGGTGTGAGACTACGTACCTCGCAAGCTCTAGAAGCTCGTTGCCTATTCGAATCAAAAAATATATTAGCACACAGGTTACATCCGCCATTGATTGGAAGATGGCTATTGAAAAAATTTGACGGAATTTGGGTCGATGGTGAGGGACGAACCTGCGAAAACTCAAGTGGTTCGCGGCGGCCGCGGCCGCGGCGGCAGCAGCAGCAGAGCTACCTTGAGCGTTGGGACTCGCGCCAGCTGGATCGGTAGAGGTTCCTGGGGCCTGTGATGGCGACTCTGATTTTTGTGGTGATTGTTGCTGGTTTAGCTGCTGCTGCTGTTGCTGCTGCTGAGCCGAAAGGTCGGTCGACGACATATCGACATCCATGGGCGACCGTGAAGCGTGAGCTGCGACGGAGTCGTGAGGGTAATGGTGAAGAGGTTCGTCGACGAATTTCTCGGGTCGACTAGTAATGGGAGGAGGGCCAGTGGGAGGGAACAGGTGTGGCAGCGGCCGAGTCACTGGCTCTGGTGGCCCAGGCGCAACAACGTCTGGCTCTGGCGCAGGCTCTGGATATGTTTGTGCTGGTGGTGCTGTTGTTGGTGGTGCTGGGACTGAGACCGAGACTGGGATGGACGGAGGCAGCGGAGCCTGGTGATTATGGTGGTGGTGCTGGTGGCTGGCCTGGCCGGCTGGGTACGGGGAGTGGGCGTGGTGTTGGTGTTGGAGGTAGTGGCCCTGCTGCTGCTGACGCTGGTAAGGCTTCTGGTACTTCTTCTGGTGCTTCTGATGTGTACGAGAATTGTTCAGGTGGCGTGGGTGCGGGTGCGTGTGCGGGTGCGGATGCGGATGCGGGTGGAGGGGGGGTGAGGTCAGCGAGAACAAGGAGTGGTGGGAGTGGGGGTGGGCAAATGGTGTTTCCCCTGATGCTGATGCTGATGCGGGTGCTGGTGCTGGCGCCGGTGCTGATGCTGATGAGAAGAGGATGGGCCTGCGGGACGTGGAACCGGGGGCGGTGGAGCTGCTAGTGCCGGAGCTGCTGGGGCTGGAGATTGATGAGATGGAATTCGGAAAATGCACTTCTGCCGAGTGTCCTGCAACTCCTGATGATGATGTTGTTCCTGTCGTTCTTCTACTTACTGATGTTGTTGCTGGTATTGTGGATGATTCCAAAAGAGAAAAAGATGGGTCAATAGTAGGTCCGGAACCTAATACAGGTTGAGGTCCGGGAAGGTGCAATCCAAACGTGGAGACCTCTACAACTCTTGCCTCTCTTCTTCCTCTTTCTTCTTCTCTTCCTCCTGCACTGCAGCTTATATCCGTTGATGTACCCGTATCAAACAACAACTGATGTTGCCCCGTCCGTTCTTCTTTTTCTTCTTCTTGTCTCTGCTGCGACTGATGGAATGGGAAGAGCACTGACGTTAGATTGGGTTCGCTTTGTTGCCGCAGACCGGCAATCGCGTTGTAATTGTTCTCTGCCAGAATCCCAGATTCGGCTGCATCAACATGAGCCGCTGGAAGGTCAATGTCACCGTCGATGCCGAGGTCAAGGCTGAAGGTCAAGTTCAAGTCCAGGTCGCGGCTGACGTGATGGTCGAGGCTGTGCTTTCGAACCTCACTGTCGGTTTCTTTGCCTAATTCTGGCAACCCGCTGTCTTGTTTTGTCTCTTCTTCAAATCCAAAGTAGTTTTGCTGTGATAGTTGCTCGTTTCGATGGTAGTGTTGATCGGTTTCTTGTTGCTGCTGCTGCTGCTGCTGCTGCTTCAATAGCACAATTCCGGGAAATTCAAGGTCGCCGTCCTCTTCAAGATTCGGCACACTTGGCCACTGGAGCACAGCCATCCAAATCTGGCCTCAGGAGATGAGTGACCTCCTGACCTTTATGAGGATGTTTGTGCTTTGTCCGGCGTGTTTTGCTGTCGTGTAACTCGGGCAATAAGCTGCCGTATACAACGGTCAGTACTTTATCGTGTTGTGTCTTTGCGCAGGAAGGATCTCATCTGCCTGCCCAGACTCTATGCTGCTTTGCAAAAAGAAAGGGACATGAAAACAGAAGAACGAAGATAAATGGTAACGCAGTTCAACAACCAACACAACCACCGCGAAGGGCGACTCTGGAAGGGTCGCGTACCTTTCAAGTAAACTACAACATGACATACCAAGAAACGATATCCCTACAGAGCTGGAGCTGCTGTCATGTACGTTGGTCTAGAACCCTGTTTTCCTACTCAGATACCCTGCTGTCTTTTTTTTCTTTTCTTACGCTGCTGAGGTAGGTTTCTTGGTCTGAAGATCGGACAGAGTTGTCGCCTGTAGGTTTGAAGCTCGGCCGATGACGGGATATAATAGATCGGGGAATCAGAAACCCAACCAAGTCGTGCCGCGCCCAGATTCCCGCTGCTCAGGTTCCCTGTTGAGCAAAGCCCCCTCTTCACATTACTGGTCTGTTCACCAGCAAAGACAGAAAAGGCAATCAGCTTTAGCTTCACAGCATAGAGCCTTTGGCGTTTCTATCGCTTGCTGTCGTCTAGCTCCCAGGTTCAACGTTGTAGGAGATCCACTGTTGTGGTATGTGGTGATGCGCTGCAGTCTTTTCTCGACGTTGACTCGCTACTTTCTCGATATCTCGCAATCGGCTCCCGTGTAAGTAAGACAAACTCGTCTGCCCTTGTCCCGGGACGATCTGCCTTGTGTCCGTATCACAAGGCAAGAGTTGTAAGGCTAGGCAGGTATCACGGAGGGAGGTCCGGCTAGTCGTCTGGCCCCAGCTTCGTTTTCTCAAATATCGGATCCAGTTATGGCTCGACGTGTTCCCACTTTGAAGACCGCAGCGGAAGCAAAACAGGCGTTATCTTGCGTTTCTTTCCTTGGTAACCTGCGGCTATGCTTGCTTTTGAGGCTTGGGTGTTTTACTCCCAGACAAGATACGCGTGAACGGGAGCGAGCCACCTTCTATTATAGACATCGGAGATGATAACTGGAGTCTGGAAGAAAGGATCCGGCTCCTCGAGCTGACGCCAACACCAAGTCCCCAGGTACATCGCATGAAAAGAATCACACCGTCTCCATCCTTGCTTTAGCATGTAGTTTCTACGTGACCAGTAACTAGTGATCAGTGTGCAGTGTCGAGTGCCAGGCTTCGCCTCTGCCGCCGCCAATGGTTTAGCTCGATGGTCCCCTTGGCTGTTGACGCCGAGATTATGGTCTTGTGGGTAAGTGTGACAGCCTCGACGGAGTGTGTACCCAAGGCCGGTGGAATGGAGCGAGAGAGAAAGCCACAAACGTTTACAGGGCAAGCATGTGAGACTTCTCAAACGGTGCTATTCAGTGCTCGCAGGATCGCTGCCCCTCCCCCGCCAACGTCTTCCTGGTCCCGGCTTCCGGCGAAGACGGATGATCGTGTGCCATGGCCCGCCCAGAGTCCATATGTAGTATAGAATGCCTAGGGTACGCAGGGGGGCTAGAAAGTGAGGCAGCGGGACATGAAGCAGTGTCTGTTGCCGCAGGTGGCAGTCATTCAGAATCCAACCCACGCCACTGGTTGAACAGTCATGCGCCAATCCATGTTGAGAACGAAGGAGACTGAGGAGGTGAATCCACTCCTTCCGCTCCTCCCCGGCCATCCATTTCGAACATGATTCTTTTAGCCCTCCTCGGAACGGATAGGTACGGTATGGGGGGTGGACGAGGGTGAGGGTGAAGGCGAGGGTGAGGCTGGGCGTAACCCGCTAGATCTGGGGTAAAAGAGATGGAATTGGCCGTGATGTACGGGGAATGGACTGCTAAGGGTGCGGGTTGCGGGATTGTGGTTGCAGAAGACACCCCGCCAGGCTCACGGCAAGGGAAGGGAAGGTGAGGGCCTGCAGGGGCTAGGCAACGGCGCAGGCGCAGGCCCGTAAAATGATATACTAAATGCTAGGTACTACGTATACTACCTAAGGTAGGTATCAAGGGATGTAGCGTATGGAGGACTGCGGAAGGGGCGGGGTGCAGGCTGGGCGCGCGCGCGCAGATGCGGGTAGGGTAAGGAGCAGGAACGGTGCGGTGCGGGCAGCGGTACGGTGATCAGTTGTTGGTGATGAGCTCCTGCTTATTCGCAGCTGCACGACTGGATAGAGCATTCAAAAGTAAGGTAAGTACGGATAGTGCCTGAAGGAATCGTACTCCGAAGTCGCGGTAAGGGTATGCATCGGGGGGGGGGGGGGGTGCTCCGAAACGGTGCTGGCCCGCGCATGTATTACCTCTTTAGGCAAGGACCACGCTTTGCTGTGTGTCTCGACTCTCCAAAGTGGATTTCTTCTTTTGCTGCGCCCAGAAATGCTGAGGTGCCGAGAAAAAGCATATGATCACGACCTCGACTTCGACTGCATGACCGCCCTGCTCTCTGTGCGTCTGGTGTCCGTCACGCAGCGTCACCTCTTCCAAGTTTCTCTAAAGAGTGCCTTCCTTTGAACCGTCTAGCTTGTATATGATCACTCGAAATGGGGAAAGGAAATCAGACAGAAAAGGTATACCTACGTAGATGAGCTCACTTCTCGCCGGGCTCTTCCGATTGCCGGGCAGCGTTTCCCTGGCCATGGCAAGGGTACCGGCGCACACGGCACCACCACCAATACCACCACCATTACGGTTGTTAAAGATCCAGAACTGCCATGGCGATATGCTTAAGTGGTGGACTCGAGAGTTGGCGCGCCGCACGGCACTCCCCAGGGGTGGGAAACACTGACGTTGCGACAGAAAGTTTATTAGTCTACACACTGCGTAGTCGAACTGCTCATGATGATTTCCGCGCGCGGAACCCGAGCAGTCCATGGTACCAAGGTGACTGGGATACTAGCTGTACGGTTTTGTCTAGTGTGCCGCCGGTGAACTTCTTTGGTGTGTGTCGTGTGTCTGTCTCCAAGTCTAGTGGACTGTGTGAGTGTTAAAGTGTGCCAATGTCTTGTAAGTGTTGCACAGCAAATGACAAATGATTCTTACAAAATTGGGATTCTAGACGCCGCAAACTTTCCAGGCCGTTACTGCGTTGGTCTTGGGAAATTGGGATGACCGCGGTCCACGATCGTCCGGAGGAACGACAACTGAATAGGATCTGTATCTCCGCGCTGTTTACCAATTTGGCATGTTTTTTGGGTAATGCAGTTTCTTCCATTCGATATTGCTCCTCTGATTCTTCTTCCTCCACGGGCTGTTGCTTTTAGAGGTTGCCAGCTTGCATTGAATGCTTGGATCTGTTCCCAACATAACTAGAGTTTCCTGGTATTGTAGCACACTGTCTCATTAGCTGTAAAGCTGTGCGTACCGTATCGTGCGATTTACTTTCAATGCCCGATCCTGTCTGGGTCGATCATTTGTATTTGTGCTAGTAGAGCTGGAGAAGTCTACATCATACGGGCTCTCATCTTGGCATGTAGCCTTGTAGGTAGACCGCTACTACTCTTTCAACTTTCACTGCCGGTTTTATTCTCCGTCTTGCTTCAGATAAACGAGTGTCTCGACAAGTTAAGAGTAACATGCCCGTCTTTCCGTCTCACGACGTATTTAACCCAGCTCATGCAACCTTTCCCCGCCATATCACCCTCACATATGCAGGCAGGATCGTGAGGCGGGCAATAGGGAATTGTATGTCAATACAACTAGCCCAATGAAGATGACAAAACGGGATTCTCCGGTTCCTCGACAACATTCGAGAGCCAATCTATACGTTTGTGGGACTAGTATACGAAATTCAAGGTTGCTGTAACCACATCACACACGCAAACAGAGAATGAAACGCCCAGCCAAGGGGTACTAATCACCCAGTACTTGACGTATTGAAGCATACAAACAGGCCCAGAGTATGGAGTGAGGCCTGGGCCTGGTTTGGGCTGCTACATCTATATCTACTTACTTCCCCGCATTATCTCCCCGAGATCACTCAACTCCACGTAAGATCACCAATGACTAGGCCGGCACACTAGACTAGACATTCTGTCATTGCCGCGTTGTGTTATGTTCCTTGCAGGGCCAAATGACCAGTTAGCCTTAGCTCCCCGAATTTCCTTTTCAACCCGCAATATTCCCTTCCACCCCTGCCCCCCCCTCCTTTTCCCAGCTTCCCGCCCCTTCCATACGGCCGATATACGAATGTGACTAACCTATGTCCCGGGACAGCCCTTTAGATCACCGGGGCTTCACGGGCTTGAAATATGTACTACAATTTCTTCTATCTGGGCGATGCCGAGGCACGTTGATTTGGTGGTTGTAGAAAAAGAGGTTGAAAGCCGAGAAAGTTTCGTCACTGAACAGCGACAACTACGTCTTTGAAAGCCAAGAGCTTTCCCCAGTTACGAAGAGTGTGGGGTTCAAACATGTTATTGGGCACTCAAGCCGGTCAACAAACGGCACGTAGAAATGTCAAGCTCACAGGACACAGCTTGCCGAGCTCATTCCGGGTCTTACCGCGAGTCTCTGATTCCAAGGGATTCCTGCGGCTTTGGTTTCCACACGTCTCGATTTAGCTCAAAATCCGGGGTATCACCAGGCATTGTAGTAATAAATCAGTATCTGACGCCATCATATGTACATTATCCTCCGCCTCCACCGGAACCATTGGAAAGCCCCCCCCCCCCCCCTTTATAGCCTTGTACCAGCACCCGATGTCTTTCCGTTGCCGTTGGCAATTGTGCCTCCGGCGGAGGCAGACGCCGCCGCAGCCGTTCCGTTCTGTCCGACCTTTGGTTCAGACCCCTCAACTTCAATGCCACTAATGAACAGGGCACTCACACCCTCGAGGAGCGCCACGAAGACGCATAACAGACTGGCAATGACAAAGTGGCTAATAGTCGAGCCGATCTCCAGCCAAGAGCCCTCATCCTTGACCACCCAGAAGAAGTATAGAGTGAGGACATCGCTGATGGCCATTACAACCATGAAGAGAGAGGAGGGCGCCACGCCAAGTCTGACGTTAAGGATCCCGAGGTTCGCCGATATGAGGGCGAACGGAATCATGAGCTTGACGACGAGAAGTGCTCCCTGGGAGAAGGGATCAAAGATGGGAATTAGGCGGTACACGCTGTCCAAGCTGAAGGATGAAACCGACGCTACGTTCCCAGTGCTGAAGAAGGCTGATTGCAGCAAGACGAAGAAGAACAGACATACTCGCGCGTCGGCGAGAGTCAAGGCTCTAAAGCGTGACGTGGACGCATCCTGTGGCTTACTGGCAGTGTCTCTTGAGGAAGAGCGTCGATCTTCCTCAGTGCCCTTGCTAAAGACGAATACGCGATGCTCCAGACCGACCCAGGCAACCAGCAAGGCACTGAAAGCCACATAAAAGACACCTTCGTAGGAGATGGTCAAGATTACGAACGTCGGTGCACAGGTCAAGAACATAGTCATCAGACTGTGCTTGTAGTGGCTGTTGGGCTGCAGACGTTGAGCCAAGGGCATGAGCAGCGAAATAACTGGACAGATGGTTAGCAATGCCACGAAGTTATCCTGCCCTCGAACACTTACCCAGAACAATCCAGCCTACAACTTGATTTCCCCGAGGCAACCCCGCCTTCGCCTGAAGAGAAATAGCGCTGGACCGAGTGACCACGATCGCAAGTAAGATCAAGCCGATCTGCAAGGTCTCTAGTTAGCCTTTGTTGTTTCGTAGCACTTCAACCTGAGCACAATTCCTTACCTGAATACCTGTCAGAGCCCTGGATATGGGCAGAGCTGGCTTCGCCAACAGTCTGTCCTCCCAGATAAGATACGCCAGACCAATGGCGGCCATGACGATTCCACCGGCCACACTACCATGCGTTAAAATGTGAGTCCCAGTATGAATGGCATGGGGCGAACGTACATTAAAGGGATATCCTCTGACTTCATGGCGGGGAGCAACGTAAACACGCTCATGACCAAGCAGGAGAAGAACCAGACGACAGACAGCAGAGAGTTCAACTGAAGGAATCTCAGGCCATACGTCATTGGCCAGAAAGCCGCGAGAACGTAGATCACGGTGAGAACCTCGCGATGAATGTATCCCAGAGCCTGTGTACCTGAATTAGTAGTGTCCACCGGTCGAAGCAAAGATTCATCTTACCAAAGACACGATAATGCCGATGTAAGCCACGAGATTTAGCAGGAACGAAAAAATACTCGCTCCAGTCTTGATGTGCCCAAAGAGAACCTTTTGGCCCTCGATAAGAGAGCTACGTCTAGCCCAGACTTCCTCCCAGAAGACGACGGGAAAGAAACCATAGGCATAATATGTGATCGGGGACTTGGAAATGATGAAGGATGCGTACAACGCTGCAAGGACGGAGCTGAAAGCCGTCGTGCCAAGAGTCGTACGTGAAGGAAGCTGGCTGCCACGCAGAACATGCAGATCAACGACAATCGTCAGCGCGAACGCCATCCAACCAAGGTATCCGATTGTGATCAGCGTGCGGAGGAACAGCCAATCGTAAGTCTGGAGGTATCTCAAGCCCTCCAGGGCGATCTTCATAAGAGCTGCAGACTCCTCAATGGCCTCTTCGTAGTTGCCAGCGTCGACCAAACGTTGGATAGCGGCCACTCGGCGCTCAGGGGCCAAACCTGCATCACTCAAGGGCTGGAATGGTCGGTAGCGGAGCTCCGTGGCCTTCTTTTGTTCTTCCTTGACCCTGTACATCTCCAAAATCTCGCGAGCGTTGATGAGTGCTGCCTGAGCCTTCTCCTCGATACTCGATGAGACGTAGGACAAGGGTAGCTCACCAACGGAGTTGGCAGGGAACTCCACACCGATCAAATATGCCATCAGAGCAGCAATATCAGCTTGCGCCACGTCGTGTCTCTTGATCTCATCAAGATGCCAGTCAGAAGAGTACTCGTCGTGCCCAGGAGCAACAGAATCGGAGGAAAGCACCGGCGGGGCAATGCCAGATCCCCAGGTGATCAAGGGGGTGCGAGTGTTATTAGGATGGCCATCGCCGTGGCTGCCCCAGTCACTCATGCCATGGTCGGCAGTGAAGACGAAAGCGGTCCGGTCATCGGCGTAGAAGTTCCCGATCATTTCTGTAATTTCCTTGACACCTTGGTCCACAAATTTGATATTATGCAAGTATTCCTTCGAGTAGGGACGGTACGAGTGTCCATTGGTATCCAGGCCGAGCAGATGGAGGAAAAAGACGACTTTGTCTTGGCGCAAAGCGGCATCAAGAGTGTCGTTCTTGGCTGCATCGGCGAAAAGCTCCTTGACGTGGTCAAAGACCCAGAAGTCCAATTGCAACGCATCTTGGCTGAAATCCTCAAACTCGTGTCCGTATGTGTAGGAATCGACGCGGCCGGGGACGGCGCCCTGTTCGAACATTGGCAAAATATCGGGGGATCCCCAACTCCAGGTATGACGGCTTCGGTTGAAGACGCTGTCGAAGTTTACGGGGTTGAGCTTCCAGCCAGTCGCCACGGCCGAGACATCTTCATAAAGACCGGCGATGAGCGCAACATGGCCAGGGCGAGATTCAGTCGGCACGCGCGTGTGTGACACTCCAAAGGTGCCATGTTCAAGAACGCGGGATCGTAGGAAAGGGGCGAGGGGTCGCGGGGTTAAGTCATCCTCAGATTCGGGGTAGGGGTCGGGAAAGGACTGGAAAGCCTTGTCTGCTCGTAAACCGTCACCTGGAAGAGAATGTTAGCATCTTGCACCAGCTACTCCATGGTATTTGAGAAGGTGGGCGAGCTCATACCCACGAAAAGAACCAGACGGTCTGCAGGGGCTTTGGAGTTTTCGGGTCGTTCGATTTGAACAAGCTTCATGCCCGAAACAATAGGACTGACGAAGTAAATGTCAAAAATCGAATATATATAGACGAGGTGAAAGATGACAGCGACGGCTAGAAAGCCGGCGCGCGAGGAGACTGCCATCACAGACGAAGGGGTGATGAAGCAACGTCTTCTCTTTGGTGGGTTGTGTCTCTTGCGATGTCTGTCTTCTCCTGTGGGCTTAAAGGAGTGGGAGTAGCTCAATCGACGATGATCTGGGGTATGGCACGCCCAGAGTGGGTAATACCTAGGCGAGTGAATCCACTCGCTCAGCGCCAGAGTCGATTGGTCTCGTGGATGACGGATCACAAGAATGAAGGGGAAATGTTCGAGAGCTCTACGAAAGAGAGGGAAAGCGCAGTCATTTCACGGCTCGCGCATTGCTACTATAAGGAATGATATAATACAATGATGTTGATGCGCAACGCTGGACTTTATTCATAGAAAATGGGAACCCAGCCGTCCCGTCTAGCTCAATGTATGTAATCGCTTTCCACTCCAGGGTTGACAGTCGTCCCGCTTGTTGCATCGACGCGGAAATTATTGGTTTTCGCGACACGTCTCCCACCCCCGAACTAACGACGTGTAGGGATGACGGACCCACATTGACATCGGTAGCCCCATGCCGTGGAGCGGGAACGGCTGTGTGCATGTAGCGGGGCTTTTACAGCTTCCATCCTGGATACAACACTGCGAGGTTCCTTAGCTTAGCCCAGGGGCAGTGTCTGCGACTTTAAAGACACCTTACTAATTATTGCCTGCCTGGTAGTAGCAGCATAACACGATTGGAAGTGCCTGGTCTTACCCACGTGTCTACATCATTGTCAAAACCATGGCTAGACACAGATATATTCAGACATGTATGCAATTTGAAGAATTCCTGTAAGTCACCCCCTCTATTGAGCATTGCAACTTTCCGTATTGCTAAGAGCGGATTTCTCATGACCATTGAGGTGTAATTTGCTACTGGGACATCAAGGTATGCACCCTCTTACAGGCCAGTCAACTGGTAACTACCAAGCTGCTTTCCTTGAGAACCTCTTTGGATAAGGTACGGAAACCCTGCTGGGAAATCACAAGAACAGCTCTTGGCTTTTGATGTTCCATATTCATAAGCCGGCAAGGAAACAACAAACTCCGCGAATCGGGGCTGGACCAGTTGATTGACACACTATCTACTGAGCTATTCCGCCTCGGCCTCAATGTATCCGCCAAAGCCAAAATTCCCAGCAGATTTGGGCGGCATTTGAACGTCCCGAAATCACACGCGAGAAATCAACACCATCTCTAAGGGGTATAATATCGAACAACTTCAAAGGCTTCCCGCCCACCCGTCTCATCTAGCTTCTGACCACCAGAACAGTCCTTACATCAGGCCCATTAGTCCAGCCGCTCCGTCAGAGACTTGATGACACGCGCGTAAAACTTTGCCGCATGTGGCCGAGGGAATTCGATCTCTTCAACAAGGAAGTCAGGCAGCATGTCGATGAGTTCGCGATCTCTGTTAGAGTCCAATTGTGGCTTGTACGTGAAATGAGCCTCCTCGTAATTCTCGCCGGAGCTCTCGTTCTCAACTTCAAGTTTGAAGTGAAGGGCTGCGGAAGTCAATATGATGAGATAACTGTTGGTAAAGACGATGACTTACTTCCGTTTCTCCCCGTTTGTATGCAATCAAAGACCTGGCCCGCCGAGTCACGTTTGGTGACTCTGACAATCAAGCCGGTTAAATCCCCATAAAGATCCTCTTTCAATTGTCCCGTTTGCACAACATCCGCGCTAGCGATGGCTCTGGCAGCTGCGCTTGAACCCTTGACGGCGCTCCCAGGTATGACCTTGGCACTAGCTGCAGCTTCAGCAGACCTGCTCGCGGCTAGGCGCGTCGTCAGGGTCTTGATTTCCTGCTTTGCGTCGGCTAGGGAAGTCGTCAGAGCTGACACCTTTGCCTCCATTTCTTCCAGTTGCTTTTTGCGTTGTTGCCCTTCTTTGGCCAAGCTACGTTGCTCTGCAAGGTCGGCCTTGAGATGCGCAATGAGTTCGTTCGCAGCTTCATCCTATTAGCAATGTGCTACCCCTACAATTGGCATTTGGTACTCACTTTTGGCTCTTTCTTCACTCTCCTTTTTGAGATTATCAAAGTTGCGTTCTGCCGCCTTGACCCCAATGTCCCGAAGATCGCGATATTTCGCTTCCAGGTTATCGTACTTTCTGATTGTGTCGCCCAAGCGCCTCCGGATTTGCACATCACTAGCATCCAAGTCTGGATTACCGCTTGTCCGATTAAGGCGATGCGTTGACGGCTTTGGCACCGGTAGCTCATCGAATTGGTCATCACCTTCCGTATCGACGTCCATATCATCTTGAGCCTGCGTCTCTGGAATTTCAGATTCATCACTCCGGGTGGCCTTTGCTCCTGCACCACGCCCTCGCTTAGTCGACTTTGCGGTATCCTTTGTAGTAGAATTCGGCACTCCTTTCGGTGTGTCGGTAGTCGTCGCTATCGTAGCTGCTGCCTTCGGTCGCCCTCTCGTCTTTGCTGTAGTCGCCTTCACCGCCGGAGCAGTGTCCTCTTCTGATTCGGCCATACTGTCGACATTCGACGCATTATTCACCTCGTCCTCGTCCTCAACATCCTCCTCTTGGATCTCGACCTTCTCGGCAGCCTTACGGCCTCGCTTCGAAACCTTGCCGCTCGCCTTGCTCGACATGTCGTTGATGGCCTCTTCTCCAGCTTTGCTAATCGCCGCTGCAAGTTTCCCAGCCGCGCGACCCTTTGTAGCCTTCTGGGCAGGCTTTGCGACTTTGTTGGCAGCTGGTGGCCTGCCCCTGGCCTTCTTCGCCGGCGACATCTTAATTGGGTTCGAGGTAATGATCTTAGCGCTGGGAGAGGAGGTCGTCAAAATCTGTGTTCCAGTCTGATTCAGATAAAAGCGCAATACGCGATATTTACACCACTAGTTGGATCGGAGGCTGATGCAAATAGGCAGGGTGTACCGGCGCAGCACAAACGCCGCCAGGATAGCCAACGCGCCCGAGAGAAACGTTTCGTGTCGCGCGGGAGGGGTTCGTGGACTATCGGCTCGGAGGAAGTGGGCGTGTATTGAGAATATCGAATAACATTGGTTTTGCACTTAGACTGAGGTGATCGATGTCAGACGGATGCGTTGGTCATGATAGCAGGGTCAAAATACCAAGGTTGTAGCTGAGGGGCAAGCGCAAGTGAGGAACTACAACTTGCGATAAAAAAGTAAACAAAGCCGCGGTGCGACAGCCACCGAATTGGTACCTCACCTTCGGTGCTCCTAGGCGACCTTAGGCGGGCCGCGGCAAGGTGCTCAACTCACCTAGGGGGACATGCTTATCCCGGTACCTAACCACTACCTTGCCCAAGGTAGGTACCTAAGGTAGGTACATATCTTACCTTAGGTACCTAGCTTATCGGCTTATCTAGGAAGGCTAAGGTGGGTAAGGTGAGGTAGGTAAGGTACCTTACCTTAGGTAAGAGTCAAGACACCTCAGTGCAATTTTGCATGTGGCGGTGCGCTCTCCAGCGGAGCACGAAATGTGGCTTGAAAATTTACTGGCTACCCTTGTGAACCGCGGGTGGCGTTGTCGGCTCGATTCAATTCTCTGGGGCGTTGGACACGTCTATTTCGTTGCCGGCTATAATACTCTATCCCGTCACTTGGACACGCTCTTGCCGAACCACCGAGAGTGAGAAAGGATCTCCTCCCGCTCACGATTCCGACGATACTTGCCTTAGAACACATTCCAACAAGCGTCAATAAACCACCGAGAGTTATCAAGCTAGTCCGTTTCGATCGTACCGTGTCGGCCCTCTGCCGCAACGCCAACACTGATGACGGGCGACCTTGACCGTTGGCTGGGTTCCGTCGGAAAGCTTCTCGGCATGGGTGACCGAAAGAAGGGCCTGGGCGATTTCGCTCTGGACTTGCTGTTGGTTGCTGGTATGGTGGGTAGACAGCTTCATCAGAAGCACATGTTTGGTTCCGAATGTTAACCGCACTCTAGATGGCAACCGGCGTTTACCTCGCAAGAAACTTCCTTTCTTCCCTCACGAATACCCTCGCCGACCCCGATCGAGAGAAACACGAGCAAGCACGGTTACAGGCCAAGGCTCATCTAGAGCGCTTGCGCAAAGGCAAGAATGTAGGGAAACCTGGCGAAGAACCATCAGATGACGGCAGCGTCTCTCGTCGCGGACCAAAGCCGGAAGAGTTGGTGTTGAATGAATACGAGAACCTCATTGCACTTGAGATGGTGGCTCCGGAGGATATCCCAATCGGCTTCGCTGGTAAGTGCTCTACTGATCTGGTGAATCAGCACCAGGGATATTGCTAACGGCGTATGATAGACATCGGTGGCTTGGAGGACATTATTGATGAACTCAAGGAATCCGTCATTTACCCGTTGACTATGCCGCACTTGTATTCCCACGCGGCGCCACTGCTATCTGCACCCTCTGGTGTGCTGCTTTATGGCCCTCCAGGATGCGGTAAAACTATGCTGGCTAAGGCAGTCGCCCACGAGAGCGGTGCTTCCTTCATCAACCTCCATATTTCGACAGTGACAGAGAAATGGTACGGTGACTCGAACAAGCTGGTCCGAGCTGTGTTTTCGTTGGCTCGCAAAATGCAGCCCGCCATCATCTTCATTGATGAGATCGACGCGGTCTTGGGCACAAGAAGGAGCGGCGAGCACGAGGCCAGCGGAATGGTCAAGGCTGAGTAAGTTCTGAATCAGAAATCCTATCGTTTCCCGTCACTAATAATTCAGGTTCATGACCCTGTGGGATGGATTGACGTCGTCAAATTCTTCAGGCGTGCCAGCAAGGATCGTCGTTCTCGGTGCCACCAACAGAATACACGACATCGATGAGGCTATTCTCAGGCGAATGCCCAAGAAATTCCCGGTGTCTCTTCCTGGCAAGGAGCAGCGACAACGGATCTTGCAGCTCATTCTGAAGGATACAAAGACAGACCCCGAGTTCAGTGTGGAGTACATTACCAAAGTCACAGCTGGCATGTCAGGCAGCGATATCAAAGAAGCATGCCGTGATGCTGCTATGGCACCGGTCCGTGAATACATGCGAGAGCATCGGGCGAGCGGGAACTCCATGTCGAGCATCACACCAGAGAACTTCAGAGGTATCCGTACAGAGGATTTCTTTGGTCGCAAGGGTGGAGGTCAAATCTTGATGGATAACCATGCAAAACACTCCAAGGCGTCGAGGTCATCGGCAGACGAGTACGAAGACATTGTCGAAGAGCTGGGTTGATTTGGCCAGAAACTTGGATTGTATGAAAGGAAATGAAAGACGCGGCAGAGGTCTGCTCTGAAAGGGTAGTGCTCTTTTACTCGATATGTCGGGAACAACCATACAACATGATTGCCTACAAGTGGGCAACTTACGCAAACCATGCTAGAATGAGACGATTGTACAAAGAAATGTACCGATACAAGGAGGAAACGAATACTGAAATACCATCATTTTACGTGAGAGAACTTGCCAATTTTAAGCGTTGGTCGCCCTACCAGCAGCGGCTTAGGTTCCCTATTTCGTAAACCAAGGCTGCAACGACTTTTGATTTGAATTGTCCATTGCCTCAGTATTGTTGAGAAGACGCCATAGCCCTAAGGTGAGAACTAGGCCAGGCACACAGGCATGCCGCATCAGAGCAAATTCAGGTACAGACGGCAGTCAGATGTGTCAAGCATCTTGCGCCGACGTTGGTTTGTTACCATCAAGGCGCGCCAGCGCAGTGTGCCAATTCAACGCCGCGCCTTTTCCCCAGCCAACATTCCACTCGGACCACTACCGTGTCGCCCCCGCCGTTTCCAGGGTTCATGCCGCCCCGCCATCGCCGACTTTCGGGGCACGCTGTGCACACCGACAAATCACGTCATCGGCAAGGGCCCACACCTTGGGTCGTTTGGAGTCACACGCTCCGTCCCCCAAAAGCCCGCCGTCGGCCCTCACTTAACGTCCCTGTAAAACTTCTCCTGTACACACCTGCAAGCTCCTATCAGCTCTCTCAACCTTCTCGTCAATTGCCTCTGCTTTTCAATCGAGTACGCCGGTGCTGCGTTTGGACAATTGATTTGCTGAGCAATTCAGTCTGTCCGCGGCGACAAGTCTGGCTCTTAAAGGAGACCAGCGGTAGTACTGTACTCGATCCCGAACGCCTCCCGGACCTTCCTATCCTTCCTTCGTCCTATCGTCCCTCTCGACCATCAAGTGCGACGACATACAGGCATCGACTGGCCAAGATCCATTTGTCGAATCGCTCAATCCAAGAAAAACTCGTTCAATTGCCGCTGTCAACCAGATCAGCCGGCAGCTCCTTGATACTAGTGCTACCCCGCCATTGCTACATACGCTTTGTCTCACTATGTCTACACCGCCTAACAACGGAGCGGCATCTAAGTCCAGCGACCCCCTCAAACGGGTGGACCTTGACGGACACGATCTTCCTCCTTCTCCCGCGCCGTCTAGTCCTCGCAACGGTCGTCGTCGCTATGCCCTCGCCACGGAGCTGGTCTACACTGACAGCAACGACCAGTATGGCGCATCCAGCATCCCCATCTACCAGTCCGCCACCTTCAAGCAGACCAGTGCCACTGGTGGTGGGGAGTACGACTACACCAGGTCCGGCAACCCGACTCGCACTCATCTTGAGCGCCACCTGGCCAAGATCATGAATGCCACGAGGGCTCTGGCTGTCGGCTCCGGCATGGGTGCTTTGGATGTCATTTCCCGCTTGTTGCGCCCCGGCGATGAGGTGATCACGGGCGATGACTTGTACGGAGGCACTAACCGCCTTCTCACTTACTTGGCTTCCAACCAGGGTATTGTTGTTCACCATGTGGACACTACCAATGTGGAGAACATTCGTCCTGTCATCTCTGAAAAGACGGCCATGGTTCTGCTGGAGACCCCGACGAACCCTCTTATCAAGGTCGTCGACATCCCCTCCATTGCTAAGCTTGTTCACGAGGCCAACGATAAGGCTTTGGTTGTCGTGGACAACACCATGCTCTCGCCAATGCTCCTGAACCCCCTGGATATTGGTGCAGACATCGTCTACGAGTCCGGAACAAAGTATTTGTCTGGACACCACGACATCATGGCTGGTGTAATTGGTGTCAACGATACCGAGATTGGCAACAAGCTGTACTTCACCATCAACTCCACTGGGTGCGGCCTGTCGCCTAATGACTCTTTCTTGCTTATGAGAGGCATCAAGACACTTGCTATCCGCATGGAGAAGCAGCAGGCCAACGCTCAGCAGATTGCTGAGTTCCTTGAGTCCCATGGTTTCAAGGTCCGATACCCGGGACTCAAGTCGCACCCCCAATACGACCTGCACTGGTCTATGGCACGAGGTGCAGGTGCTGTTTTGTCGTTCGAGACCGGCGACGCGGCGCTTTCGGAGAGAATCGTCGAAGCCGCTAAGCTGTATAGTATCAGCGTTAGCTTCGGCTGTGTAAACAGCCTTATCAGTATGCCCTGCCAGATGAGCCACGCCAGCATCGACGCCAAGACCCGGAAGGAGAGGCAGATGCCGGAAGACCTCATTCGCTTGTGCGTGGGCATCGAGGACGCAACGGACTTGATTGAAGACCTCTCGCGAGCTGTAAGTGCTGTCAACTAGATTCGCCCCTAAGGCACCAATACTGACTTCTGTCGTAGCTTGTTCAGGCCGGTGCGGTCAACGTGACCTTGGACGGGTTTCACGCGACTGAGGCTGTCCAGCAGGCTTGAAGGACTCCTTGTAGAGGCTGGAGCTTGAGTACCTAGGCCTGGGTTGATTGGGTCAAAGAGAAGTCAACCGCACGCGTAGTGAGTGAGTGGAAGAAAATCCACCTTCGGAACACAGCGGCGTTGGGGCTTGGTACGCTCGATATGCGTTGGAAAATCAAAAAAGAAAAGGGGGGCAACGAAAAGCGTGAATAGCTTAGAGAATTCGACTACTTCTTGTCGACCTGACCTACCCGGAAACGGAATCGTTCCTTTGCCGCACCTTGTATGTTTCGCAAGTTTTGACAGCGAATGCGTCCATCTGACCAGATGAGGCGTTGCGGTTTCTGACTCCGTTAAATGTGCTCATGGCGCTGGAAGTAAACAGACCAGCATCATACCAACGGATCATGTATAAAGTAACGGAGTAGTACAATGCCATTCAACTAACTATTCACTATTGCCTCTTAAACTATGCAACCCAAAATCGTTCCGCTCTGACAAGACTGAGAAACTACACAATGCTATTTGTACAGATATCTAGGAAAAGTCGAAGCGGTCTGGGAGGACGACTGGAGCTACCAGCGTCCAAGCATACATGGCGTAGCAAACCCAAGCGCTTACAATCTTCACCCAGCTGGCCCAGTACGACCGGCCGACAGGAGCAAAGTTGCCATCGGCATTTTGGTCGTCGTAGCTCTGGGTTAGCAACGTCGCGATCCACGCCGTGGCTAAGAAGAAGATGATGTGGAAGACGGTATAGCTGTACTGCGTCTGTGAGCGCTCATCGTCACCGTGGACACGACTGCCGCCAGCCTCGCTCTCGTCGTCGGACAAGAGAGCGTCCGCCGGTAAGCTTCCCTCCTCAACGGCACGACGTAATGCCTCCGCCCGCATCTGTTTTTGGGCGCTGGGCTGGTGAGTGACGAGATCGTGCTCATCTTCCTCTGGGAGACGGATGCCGCCGGAAGAACCAAGTCCAAGGCTCTGAGTCGCCGCCCGTGTCGTAGTGTACGCAATTGTGAGCATGGTGACGACGGCGCCAATCACAATGGATGTGGTGCGAGTTCCCTGAGCGCGAATCAGGGGGTTGCATTGCTTGTCATCGGGTTCCATCGAAACAGCGGACATGGTAAGGTAGGTGCAGTATACGGCGACCATGGCACCCTGAGCAAGACCAGCCTTGGGGTTGTATTCCTGAATGGTGGGATGGACCGAGATGAAAGAAATTCCAATCCACAGCAGGAGGTTGATCGTAATCGCTGCTTGATTCATGGAGCAACCGGATCCGGCGAAGAAGATGTACTGGACGATGGTCATGGCGAGTGAAGCAAGATACATGCCCAATGTAGAGCCGATGAGAACTGTCCGCCAAACCTTGGAGTCGGTTTCCTCAATCTGCTCAAGACAATACTCAGCCCAGTTATGGGCGAGATCAACAAGCAAGATAAGGCCGAGGATGAGGAACAACATGCCGCCGAATCGGGCAATATAGGCGCCGTAGAACTGGAAGAATTCGTCGGGAATCAGGAAGGAGAGGACGATGAAGGCAAGCCACACAATGACTTTGGGTCCCCAGTAGCCATTCTGAATAGCGGCGCGAGGGTTCTTGGAAGATGTTACACCGAACAGAAGCCCGGCGAGTATGAGATGGAAGAGACCGAGAGCGAAGTTGAAGCGGTGGACCGCCATCCACCCGTAGCATTGGCCGTTGGGACAGTCGATTTTGACGTAGTCGAGCATAAGGTGTTCCAGCTTCTTGATAGCCCACGGGGTGAGCATGATCCATGACAGGATCGAGTTGACGAGAAGCATGACTGCGTAGCCGATACGGGTAGCGACACTACAATGAAGTCAGTACCGAGAGTGGTGTGTTCACGGGGTGGGGGGAGAATCACCTGTTGCCGCACTTCCCACAGGCGCTGCAGACTGCAGAGCAAGTTGCCGCACCACAGCAACTGGCAGCGAAGCCGATGAGCTGTAAAGTATTAGCTTGTGAAGTGAAGATAGGCTCTACAAGCCGTAGAGAAAGGAATGGGAGGGGACTCGTCGTACCGTGCCCATGCTCGGCACCGCCATCAGCGGCAACGAAAGCAAAGCACCCATGGCGCCGGTTTCCTACGGTATGTCCTATCGATCTAAAGGGTAAAAACGTCGGTTCGGCGAGGGTCGCGCTGGAAAGATGGAGGTGTCGCGTCGTTAATGTCTTTGCGAGAACGTCGGCGCGGCGCAGTATGGATCAGGTAGAAAGGTAGCTTGGAGGCCGGACCTACCTTTGGTAACGAGCCACAAAGGGTGGGTCCATCTGTGGAGGCTGGGATACACGTGAGATTACGTAGTCTCTACTGTGGCTCCCCACCCGGATCCGAACCCCGGATTCCAAAACTCTCCGCCGAAGTCGGCCATCCACTATCGGCAATTCTGCACCGATTCCCGACATCTTTCGTCTACCTGGCACCGAGTGAAGTGAAGCTACTTACACCTGCCTTTCCTGCTCAACCTCAGTTACCTTATCGCGACGATCCCGACGCGGACATCTGAGAAGCCGCTGGCTAGCCCTACCATATCACCCATTATTCGCTATCCAAGCAGCCTCAAATGCAAGCTTCTCGTTTGGAAACCAGCCCGCTCATCGTTCAAATCAATGATTTGCTGCCTCAACCAGAAACTATCTCGTCTTACCCAGTACACTTGCGTACCTAAATTTTGCCTTTGATTTGCGATCCGGATCTTCCCCAGACTGAACCGCTTACTATATCCACCCGAGTGTACCATGGCCCATAGAACGAGGACAATATTCCCAAACAGTAAGAAGACAACACTGTGAAGCTGCAGATGGCCTGTCGCAAGGGGAGCGGGGTTGCTACATACATTCGACGTGGTCGTGCTGTATTGCGTGCGACAATCCCCATCGGTGGAGTCCACACTTAATGTCTGATTCGTTGTATATGGTGCAAGTCAGTGTTGCGCAACCCGAAAATCATCCATCTTGTCCCAGTCATACTACCCACACATCAAAACGTCCTACGTGGAATGGACCTAGCTGTACTTGGCTTTGAGAACTTCGACAGCCGAAATGAGACTCTCTATTCACTTGCTGGTTCCGAACCGACCTCGTGGATTTACCTGCAGTGGCCTCACTACTCCAGGTCTCAGGCCGGTGGAGGGCGAAGTGATACTCACCAGAACTGTATTCTCTACTAGCGTAGCGTCTATGATGTCTTACAAAAAGATCAAGTGACTGAGCGTTCCCCATGTGTCGCGCGAACTATTCCAGCGCCGAGGAAGAACAGGCGACCATGTTCGGCTGACTTATTCAAAATTGCCGACATTGACACAAAATCCGCTGAGACAATCAGCCCAACTGACCAGGCACACACACATAGGTAATATACTGTTGATTCAAGCAGGCAGGCATGATGAAGGGCGGCGGCGCATGGGTTTCCATATTCCAGCCGCGCAGTTGACACATGCACGCGCCACCACCCTTCCCTGCCGCGCCTGAAAGGAAGTTAGGGAAACAGAAACGCAGCGCACTCGTGGCACTCCAGCGGCAGGCCAAGATGCCGAGGAGGACAGAAGTACCGGGTACGAGACCCTTTACGTAGTCAATATGTAATACGCACAGCGTCATTGGTACTCGTTACGTAGTGTATTTGTCTTCTCGGCAGGGCACTTACGGCATCTTACGGCATTACAGCTTAGCCTTCAGGGGCATCCTCCAGGGCCCCAAATCCCTACCTTATTCCCCATTACCTTCCCAGTTGAAGTGCATGCGCGGCCCCAAAAGAATGGATTCGTGATTCCTGCCCGTAGATAAGGGATCCGATCCGGCATCGTTCCCGTTTCGTTTTCCGACGCAACGAAGCTTCCCGCTGCCCCTCGACAACCTCTATCCTTCCTTTTCCCCTTACCTCACTGTGCGTCCTTCCTACCATTCCGATTCCTCTAGTCTTCAGACAACGCCCAAGTCTTCATGTCGCATGCTACTGGCTTCGTCAATATCGATATGAACACTGCTCCTCCGATAGTACACTAAAACACCAAAACACCTACCATAACCCCAACCGTCGCAAAAGGCCCTCCCCTCTCCCCGACTCTTCGCCGTCATCGGTGCCGATTATCGCTGCGGTCTCTCGCTGACGAGCAACCTTCCTTCCGCCACAAACCGGCCGAAGCATGATATCTTGAGAACATCATTTCATCGTCGCCCAGTCTGCAGAAGCAATGTCAGGTCCACGGGAGAAAGAGCTGCACCGCGCTCGGCTGGTTGCCAGCGTTGCAGCCACGGTCATTTCTCTAGCATGCGGTACCAACGTGAGTTGGCGCGATCGGATCACATCCCTGCCAGACCTATCGTCACTCTCAATGTGAATCATGAGCTGATATGTCCCTGCTTTACAGTACGTTTACTCGGCATGGTCCCCTCAATTTGCCGAGCGATTGAAGCTCTCCTCGACCGAAACGAATCTCATTGGCCTTTCCGCCAATCTGGGAATGTACTCTTTGGGCGTTCCTGTCGGCATGCTCGTTGATCACAAAGGACCTCGCTCCGCCGTCATTATTGGCTCCGTCCTGCTCGCCCTCGGATACTTCCCATTCCACATCGCCTACGATCGCGCGGCTGGCCCCGTGCCGCTTCTCTGCTTCTTTTCATACCTGTCTGGCCTCGGCGGGTGTCTGGCTTTCGCCGCCTCTGTTAAGACATCCGCTCTCAATTGGCCTCATCATCGGGGGACTGCCACCGCTTTCCCCTTGGCTGCTTTTGGTCTGAGTGCCTTCTTCTTTTCGACGTTTGGGAGTCTATTCTTCCCCGGGAACACCAGCGCCTTCCTGGCCTTACTGTCCATCGGGACCTGCGGTTTAACCTTCTTCGGTTTCTTCTTCCTGCGCGTCTATCCTCATGCCACCTATCACAGTCTGCCAGCAAGCGATGGTCTTTCCGGCTCGCAACAGCTTCGACGCACTTCTTCGGAAGAGGCCAAGCCCAACCGACCCGGCTATGGGCACCGCAGCGCTCCGGTTGAACCTGGTACGTCGCCCAAACTTAATAATACCACTACCACAATCAACTCCACCGCCGACCACGAGCCGGTTCATCCCGAGTACGAATCGTCCGCGCCGTCTCGCGAGGCTGATGAGGCGCAAATCGAAGCCGTCGAAGCCGATGATTATGAGCCCGACGAGACGTCCTCGCTGGTATCGAGCTCCTCTTCCATGCCCGGTGATGTCTTTGTGCAGAGCAGTGTTGATCTGGATCGTTCTCATCGAGTAGATATTCGTGGCTGGGCTCTTTTGCGTGAAATCGATTTTTGGCAATTCTTCCTCATCATGGGCATTCTTACTGGCATCGGTTTGATGACAATCAAGTGAGTATCAGTGTTCGGCTAACCTGTGATATTCTTTGGCATTAACAAAATCTCCAGCAACATTGGAAACGACGTAAAGGCCCTTTGGCGTCATTATGACGAGTCGGTGGATGAGGCCTACCTCATCACGAAGCAGCAGATGCACGTGTCCATTCTATCGATTGGTAGCTTCGCAGGCAGACTTCTCAGCGGTATGATGCTTTAGTCTATCATTCATCCAAAGATTCAAGCTGACTTGGACTGCAATAGGTGTCGGCTCCGACTTTATCGTAAAGGTCCTTCACGGCAGTCGGGTGTGGTGCCTTGTGGCATCCAGTGCTGTGTTCTTCGTGGCACAGCTCATGGCCCTCCACGTCACTAACCCTCATCTGCTTGGACTGGTTTCAGGCCTGTCTGGTATCGCGTACGGTTTTCTCTTCGGGGTCTTCCCTTCCATCGTGGCCGAAACCTTCGGCATTCACGGCCTGAGCCAGAACTGGGGGCTTATGACGCTCTCGCCCGTGGTGTCTGGTAATGTATTCAACATCTTCTACGGCAGGATCTACGACAGGCACAGCGTAGTGGGCCCGGATGGCGAGCGCGTCTGCCACGACGGGCTGGACTGCTATCGTGCGGCGTATTTGATGACACTTGGCGCATGCTCAATCGGGCTGGTGCTCACCCTATGGGTCATCCGTCACCAGCGAGTGAAGTGGGCAAAAGAGGAGAAGATGAAGGCGGAGCAGGATGACTGAGGTACATTGCCCACGGTGAAACCAAAAGTATAGGAGGGGGATGAGGGAAGTCCACGACTGTCCCTTACAACTCTTGACACAAAGTCGTCTCTGCGAACACGGCTGGCTGTCAAGTCCTCAACATAGATTCAACGTCAACGGCCATAGATAACTCATAGAGGAAAGGCGTTTGGGGCAGCTGTTGATTATTTTTTTTTCGATTCATGAGTATCGACACTCGCTACCACAGCGGATATCAATGAGAAATTGTAATTCATCTTTACCCCTATTGTATACTCAACTTCATTCACGGAATCAAGTACTATAGGATCGGTGAAATTCACTTTCAGTATTGGGAGCATCTATCATTGCTGGTGGGTGCTATACTACGGTCGTCTTTTACGTTGAGCGCTTCATTTGCACTCCTCCTTTCTGACTAGTGAGGGGGCCCTTTATTGGGCACTACATCTCTACACGGGTAAACCCAAAGAGAACTTCATCCGTCAACGTATTAAAAACGAGACACGGTGTCCCAACGTCAAACAAAAAACCGCGTCGCGACATTACACAATATCGTTTGAAGCGGAGCTCCACCTCGTCCCCTATTTAAGGAACTGTTGTCCCACCTCATCGAATCACCCTTCCGGCGGACGCTGGTTGCAATGCAGTGGTGCCCGGGCGGAGAATAGGTAGAGGAAGAAAAGCCAAGGATACCTCCTGACACCTCATGGCCCGGTCCTCTGGAATAAAATATGTTCATCCCAACTCCTCTAACCAAAAAAAAGTGTGAATCGTACTAAACTCCCAGCCGATGCAAGATGCAGATGGAAAAACAGTGATGACAACACGGAATATTGTAGCGACACCATTGTCACTAAAGACTGGTATCAGCGTACTACCGAGACAGTGTCTGTCGAGCTCTAGATGGGAATATCCGAGACCATCTATTATGAAGAAAAGAGAAGACTCCCGTGTGAGTTGAACGTCGTTCGCCGACGAGTCAACTGAGACTGTAATATGTACAGCGCGGAGCGATTAGAGCGAATGGGTATTACTGTTCTCGCCGATCGAGTTCTTGAACAGAGCCAACACGAACAGTGATATCCCACCAAGTGAAGAGAATCGAGTGCCAACCTCGTCCTCATGGAGTTTTGCCACGTTTACGGTCTTCTTGATGGCCGTCAAATATTGAACTAAACCCAGCAAGGGGCCAGTTGTCTGTAGTCGAATGAATAACAACCAGCCAAGCAGCTATCAAATTGACGAGATAGTGCAGCATGTAGGCGTAGGAAACACCATAAACAGCAGCGTAGATGGCTGTGCCAAAGAGTAACACGCTTGTGAGATATCTCATCCTGCCCGTAACTCTAGGAACCATCCTACCGGTGGTTAAGTTCTCCACAAGTAATATGAACGGCATAATCGATAGCACGTTATGGTGCGAAGAGAAGGGCGTGAGCCAGTGGACGGCAAGGTTGCGAATCCACACTGCCAGAATGGGTAGATTGATAGGGAGGACCCAGAGCATGAGAAGCAGAATGGAGTGGGCGTAGTGGTAAAAATCTTGGGTCAGTCCAGATTTGACTTCTGAGGCAATCCGATGAGCACGGACGACGGTGAATAGCTGAACGAGACATGCTACCAAGTACGCAAATTGATAGGGTATAAACGTCGATACGAGGAATAGCAGGACGGCAGTTGTTATCATACGACGTCGAGGAGAGGATGCAACGAAGATGGGTAACTGCGGCCTTCGGCGCTCATCACGCCCGGCTGCGAATGGTCGCAGAGCTATCCAAGCGTAGAGAACGCCGAGAATCTGAGTCAATGCCAGGGTGACAAAGTGAAGACAGGCGCACACCCCTACACAGACGACTCCGATTAGGGGGATAATAAACCAGAAGAAGGGGTCCTGGGTGCCTGTAAGAAGATCGTTGCTGTGAAAGTCGCCTTCCGCTGAAGTCGTGTTGCGCCAGTGCCAAAATACGCCAGGGCCGGATGACCACGATCCAGTCATTGACAAGGAGAGGAATGTCAAGGAAAGGAACATCAGCGGTAGTGATTGCCGTAAGCAGAGATCCAAGCTTTCCGAGAAAGATATGAAGGCTCCGGTCGTGTCGTAGATCCGGAACTGCTTGCGAAGCACGAGAGCCACCACAAGCAATGGGAAGGCCGCAAATACAGTCCGATAACGCATGTACAGCTTTCCCAAGCTCCCCAACGGGTCGACTGTCAGCGTAACTTGGATTGCGGATTCGCAGGTTGGATCGGTCCAAAACTGGAGGCTAAGTCCCTGCTCATGTTGAAGCTTGTGCCTAAGAGGGGGCGGAACGAACGGGGCCACGCCATGCAAACTGATGCTAGCATGCCTAGCGTTTACGAAAAACTTGGACTCGTATGGCTGAGCCAGGTGTTGCCGTATGAGAGGCGAGAACAGTCCAGAGGATGAACCGCAAGCCTGATTGCCAATCTCCAGATTGTATGCCAGTAGACTCGATTGAATGGTAGGAATGTTGATCTCGGCAGCCAAGGGACGGTTCGCAGGTAGTCGCAGCGTCATTCCAAATGCGAGAATTCGACGCAGGCTGATGTTACGCCTTCTGTGTGATTGCGAATGATCGCTGAATTCGGCCACAACGAAGTTTGGAGTTGGCTTCGCCGCCTTGTCTATGACGGCTATGAATTGGTGGTCCGCAATGTCCTCGATATCAAACTGGAGATAGGAGAATGGTCTTGTCACTGGCTCATTTTCCGAGGCAAAGGGCTGGTGAAGCATTCTCGTCGAAGGGGGGAGGAGAATGGCGTCGGTCGCAGCATTCTTGCAGGCCAATCTAGTAGACCCAGTGCTATCGCCTGAGAGGTCCATGTGTGTCGAGAACAGCGTCGTCGACTGTCCAGGCTGCAAAGGGAACACGCTGCAAAGCAGGACCTCGAGCTTTCCATGTTCTCCTGGCTTGTCCAATGCGCTGTCGGTCAGTAGGGTGAAGCGCTTTCCTTCTGGGGATCCTTGGGGAGGTACAGGAAGCAGGTGAGCTGTGATTTTCGGGTCGTGGCCGAGCTGTCGCAAGACGAGGCGTTCGCCTTGTGCCTTGATCGCGTTCGAGTTGTCCTCGAGTGTCAGAAGTGTGCTTGGCCCCTCAACTGCCATAGTCTGCTCGGCGATCGACTCCATGCCAGTGAGGAAGTACTTCTTGAAAACCCGCATTCTCTCAGCCCTGGGCTTAGTCTGCGAAGATCTGTGGACATCGACCACGTCGTACATGGCGCGAGCAACAACTTTCCGAAATTGGTCGCACCATAGAATGGCCTGGTGATCCATACTAGTCCAAACACCTGGAATTCCGGTGGTGAAGACAGTGAAGCCGTGGGTCTCGGGGATTATCGGCTCGATGCTTGCGTAGTCGGACGGAACAACCGTGTCTAAGCCACCTCCAGCGATTGAGACAAGAGTAACATGCCACAACGGATTGTTGTTGGCCCATTTCTGTGAGTAGGCGTGACGCCAGTAGTCATTGATATCATCATATATCTTGACAATCTGTCCGTCAAAAGTAACAGGGGGGCGTGAGTGTGGCGCAGACATGGTTATAATGGTGTTGATCGAGTTGGACTGGTAGTTCGGCATGATGAGCATGGTGCGCGCGACGATACCACCCATCGAATGACCGAGTACCAAGACAGAGGTTGGATCTGGCAAGTCCTGATCTCGAGCTGACATGCGCGGGTCCATGTAGAGCGACAAGATGTACCTGATGGCTTCGTTCAAGTACTCGGCCTGATCCAACATGGTCTGTCCGTGGAAGGCGGTGATATCCTCGTTGAAGTCAACTGTAAAGAAATCGAGATTCCTGGCGCCGGCTGCAACAGCAGTTTCATCGTGTTGAAGAGACTCGTGGTAGTAGTTTGCAGCTTCAGCGGCTATGGGTCGAACTTGTTTGTAACTTCCGGCATTACCTGGGATGAAGAGTACGGGAACGCCTCTCAGCTGTGAAAGGTCAGCGATCTGCTATAGCCCCGGCGCAAGAAACAAGACGCACCTTTCTTTCGTCGTCAACACCCTGCTCACGATACAGGTATAGCGAGTATTTGGTCGCAAACCGGGTGTGTTCGGTATCGAAGTCACGAAGACGAATGTAGGAAGGTCGCATGTACGACATGCGGCATCCCTTGGCATCGAGCTGGCGAGTCCATGACGAGTTCAATATAGCGCATAGCAGAGTAATCCCAAGAACGGTGACAGTCAGCGTGAATATGGTGACGGACCAAGGGCTTCGGAATCGAGAGCGGCGACCGGCGAAGCGCACATCGGGCATCTTCTCTGCGGCCATGGTGGTTTGATCCTCTCGCCGAGTGTCTACGATGTCGTCGTGGAGGCCGTCCCCGTCGCCTCTACCGTCGTGGTGATCGCTATCGAAATACTTGTCGTCGTTCGGCGTAGGCTGAAGTTCGTCGGCGACACTTTGGGAATGGTGGTGAGGTTTGTGGTTCGGCAGCTGGTGTGTGTGGTTTCGGTAGGCCGGCGATGGCGTGGCCAGGGATGGAACTGAGAGGGGTGACGATGGCAAGGCAGTTATGGGGTGGTTGTCGAGAATCGAATTCACGTTCGGGCCATGTTCGAGCTTCCAATTGGGATTGTTTGACCGTCTGCTCCTTGCGGACGACGGTCTAGATGCGGCTCCTGCGGCAACAGTAACAGCAGCGGGTTGCTTGGGAAGAGGTGCAGAATTGCGACTTTGGGCGGGCTGCTGAACGACTGGAGGATCGACAAGAGGTTCGTCGCTGTCGTCGGTCGAACCCGACGAGCGCCTCTTCATGGGTGGAGAGGGCTCGATCGAGTCTTCCAAGAAAGGAAGCGTGTCGTTCAATCGAGCCGTTGGGGAACCTGTTGTTTTCCTGGCCAGGTGAGAGAAGGCGGGAAGGTAGAGGAAAACGAAAGTATGGACGACAGCGACGTCTCGAGGAAGAGAGACGCGCAGAAGGCTGTGGTGGTGGTAGGACGAGACGACAGGAAAGGACTTGTCCTGGAAAGAACGTGCCCTCGACCTGCCTTTCCTTGGGCGCGAACTGGTATTGTCGGGTCCGGGCCTCTACTACCTACCACCTTAGTGGATGCTAGAGGTACTTAGGGGGTACTGGAATTTTGGAGGGTTCCTCCACTGGCGGTGCGTCTGTCACTGAGGGTGCCGCTGGCTGCTGCTACAACGGTGGTCCCGACCCACGGATTCGAGTCGAGTCCCGCGTCCGTCCCCCGTTCCGTCACCACTAACCTATCAGACAATGGAAGGAGAGATAAGATACCCACGACAAGGACATGTGCCGAAGTACCACCTTTCCTCATTTCCAAAGAGGTACCTGGAAGTGAGATACTGTAGGTAGGTACCTATCTCCCTAAGTTAGTAGGGACTCGGTGAAGAATACCTACGCAAAGCATCCGAATGGACGAATCCATTGCTATAGATACACGCACATTGATGTGTGCAGCCAGGACTAGAAGATGATGGTTACCCAGACACTACAGTGCAGTATCTTGGTCACTTGTGAAGTATGCAGCCAAGCTACCTTCATGAGACCAGAGAGATAAGGGTGACCGTAGTTGGTGAGACTGCTGCAAGCTCACTACCTAAGTGTCTTGCAGGCAGCTGATGATACACTCCAGCCTCAATTCACGTCACGTCCGCGTGGAGCGCTGTTCTTCCCGTTGCCTACGATTCGTAGGTACCTCATGTTTCTGAAGGTCGGTCCCCACGTGCCCTTGCCATAGGTACCTCGCATTACATACACATTTGTGTGATATCCCACATAGCATTTGACCCTTTCTCAAACCCCTTTGGCTCATCTCGCGCCTCGTCCGTCCACGCAACGTGGAATTGTACGATCCACATGCAATTGGGTTTCCAATGTCTCAGCCCCATCGCCTCCTTTCTCTGCTCCTTTGTGAGCCCCTTCTACTCCGTACAAGACGCTGACTGGCACCGAAGCATAAGGCAAGGTAGAGTCTACAGCAAGTAGTACCAAAGTAGACACATGGCATGAAACTGCTGCAACTCAAGCTGGTTGGCCGGTATATTCAAACGTCCAGAGGAATCCCACATGAAAACGTAGCGGAGGCGGGAGCGATAGCTAAGAAAGGTTAAGAAATGCTGCAGAAACAAGCAATAAAATGGCTCTCGCGGCAAGCTGCGTGGTCCTCGATGCCCGAAGCGCCCGGCTCGACTCATGTTGTGCTTCAATAGCGTCAATTTGCTGCGACCAGATTCGCCGGCCCAGCAGATAGAACTGGTTAGGAACTCCCGCCGACCCTGCCAGCCTACCCTGCCAGCCTGCTTCACCTTAGCTTACCTTGGGCCAGGATTTGAACATTGTCAAATGAGGAAAATTCACATTCCATCAGCTCTGCAGCTCGCTCACCTCAGAAACCAACGTTGGTCTCCCGGGCTTCGGCACGCTTAACCTTCTAAGTTCTGTTCCCAGCCCCCCGTCTTTCCCGTCATTTTGCCATTCTCCGGCTTCTCTCCCCCGTATCACCAGTGCTTTCCAAAGAATCTAACATCTTTCTCTTCACTGTCCCCTCCTTCGCCCAATTCCTCGAGCTAGCCGGGCATCCCTGACCTCCCATGGTTTCTCGAATGTGACGTGAAACGTTTTCATGTCGTTTCTCCAGCGAGTGCAAACAAGATATCTGGTTTGGTTGGTTCAAATTTCTTCCTATCAATATGTATTAGGTAGCACCCTGCATAAACTTAACTACTACATACATTTTGAACTCTGAGCTTGCCCATCATTCGCGTCTCGCGTTGGCTCATCCTGCGTCGCCGTTGGCTACCTCTTACTACGTGTTAGTGCTGGAATTTTCCCGACCTTGCCGGTACCGATTGCTTAATATCCGTACCCAGAAGCGAATACCCCCTCGACTGATGACAAAGATTGAGATGCTCAATCTCCCCAACAACATCCATCCCAGCAATCTAAATCGAAGCGCTAGTGCATGCTTTCTGCAGCTTACCATGCTGCGCTGCTACGCATCCTGCCTCCTTCGGTCGAATTGATATCGCTAACGCCGAAGTTGTCAGCGACGAACAACTTCCCTCACTTACCGGTTGCCAAGCTTTACCGAAGCAAGGAAAAGAGAGAGAAAGGCCCACCCAGTTGTTTGGATCTATTGAGAAGTTACGGCTTCGTCTTCTTAACCCGCAACGGCTACAAGACTTGGCAAAAAGGGCATCGACAAAGATGTTCTCGTCCTACCCACATACAACTCGATGCCAGCCTCTGAAGCATGGCAATAGCCTCTAGGCGTGGGGTGTGGTGAAATTCGATGTTGCAGTGCAGTCAGTTGCGGTGGGCCAATGGAACAATTACATTATGCCTCTGCGTAAATGTGCAATGCTACCCATTCCAATTCTCCGAATTACCGGCCTCTGGCGAACAAGATCTTGTAGATATCTGAATTCCTTAGAGACGTCACGAATGCGAACAACGACATGTGCCAACACAAAGTTTTCCCCATCAGAAGCACATCCAAGTCCATCTGGTTGTCCGTACGCATGGAGATCTGCTTTTAACTTTCAAGATTCCCTCATACCTAAGTGCATGCAGCGGATATTGGCCGGTGCTCTCCTCCCCCACCCTTACCGGGGAGTTGGTTTTAGCCATTCACAATTCCCTGATGACACATCATTTCGAAGAATCAAAACATCGTTTAGTGTGGAAGAGCCAGTCTTGGCAGGCACGACAGGGTTGGATGGCTTCGGGGAGATGTTAAAGCGCGCAGTGAAGGATGTGGAAGTATGGGAAACTTGGACTTGAAGCTCACGGAAATCGGGAACGCATGAGGAGTAGATTGGCGGGGTGATGCATAGCCCCATCCCGCGCTCCATGATTGACATCTCCGTGAAGTCAAGCCTTTCGATTTAATTTGATTTGTTTCGCAACCACAGCGCCCTGGGAGGACGTGGAGCCCTCGGGGTCCAGGGCATGGTGTACCGTATTAAGGCCGACATTGCCAACATGCAAAGAACAAGCATACCCGCATCGACGTTCCTCGTTGGCTCCTTGCATATTCGTTCGCCTGATTACCCATATTCCTCTTCATCCAAGTTGCTAAGGTACTCAAGAATAGTAAATCCGCCATATTATATTCAGTATAATGCCCTTTGGGGTCCGGTCCGCCTCATTGGGGGCCATCTTCGCCTTCACGGGTAAGCTAGTTTATTAGGGTTAATATCGAATATCTTTATTACGTACTTTACAAAACTTTATAATTAACTATAGCTAGCCGTAGCTATTACTAATTATTAATACTAACTAAATTTAAAATATTAATAACCCCGCTATTATAATATATTAATCGCTCTCTAAATAGCTAAAAACTACCCCTTATTTTCTATCTTATTTAATAATTTTAAAATATCCTTTTTAATCCTTCCTATTCTATTTTTATATTATATTTTTAGAATATTAATAATACTCTAGAGTTAGTTAAGTATTTCGAGGCTATTATATTATATAAGCTAGGTACTAATTAAAATAATAATTATATTAATATATCTTTTTCTAATTTTTAAATTAATAATATTTAATTTATATTTTTTAAAACGATCGTATTATAGTTCGGGGTCTTTTAGTATAATACTTATAAAATTAAACTTTTAACTATTAAAAAAGTCCTAGGGGTTAATAATAACTAAGTATTTCGGTATTTTAATAATATATATTTAAAAATAAGTAAACGATTTAATAATAATAGTAATAAGGTAATAGTAATAGAGTAATAATAATAAATAGTAAGGGAAGTATTTTTTAATTTTAATAAAAAAAACGAAGTAACGAATATATATATATATATATATGAGTTAAAGTTAAAAGTATTAAGATAGATATTATAAAGTCGGTATTATTTAATAATAGTAACGAGGATATCTCTAATATTACTATTATAAGCTATTAGACTTAAAAAAGTAACTAATTTAACTAAGTACGCGGGCTTATAAAGTAGTAGCGTTAAGTACTTAATATTATTATTAATAATCCGTAGTTATTAACTTTATAAAAAGGAAAGTTAAAAAAATAAAAAATCTAAAAAAATAGTCTATTAAGATAATAAGAGTATCTATTAATACTATATATTAATACTGTATAAATAAATCGAGAACCGCCCGAGCAGCTAGCAAAGGCAAAAAAAAAAAAAAAAAAGCATTCAGTATGATGTATTAGGGACCTTAGGATACCTAATTACCAGACGTCAAAGGACAGGTCTGAGGTGGGAAACGCCCGACGGCTATTTCTCGGGTCGCCATGCGCCAGCAGCCTGCTGAGGTAAAGTGCCTACCTATCTAATTACCACACTACCGACTGAAGGTAGGTAGGTACCTGTGGTGGGTATCCGTCCACTTTACGCGTCTGAGCACGGTCAACGCGTCTACCCTTCCAATTCGTAGGCACCCCAGCACTTCACGACAGCTGCCGATGGATATAATGTAGAAATGGCGTTGCGCATACACCAAGCGACGATCAAGCACCTAGTCAAGACGTCATGTCAGAACAAGCAGGAGATACGGACATAGGAAAAATCGGATTACGCATCAAATCACAATTGATTGAGGAATCATGGCCACAATCAAGCCCATCGAGGGCCGCACAGTGAACTCCCCGCAAACCGTCGTCCACGTCCTGTACTGACAACATCGCAGATTCACCAGATTCAATCTGGTCAAGTCATTGTTGATCTGTGCTCTGTCGTCAAGGAGCTTGTGGAAAACAGCATTGACGCCGGTGCTACGAGCATAGGTACGCAAATCCGGACATCCATCTCTGCCATGTGATTTGTGGATAGACTCGATTGCTTACATCTGCACCCAGATGTACGCTTCAAGAACCAGGGACTGGATTCCATAGAGGTCCAGGATAACGGCGAGGGAGTCTCGCCGGACAACTACGAGTCAATTGCCTTAAAGCACTACACTTCGAAGCTTGCAACCTACTCCGATCTGGCTACTCTCAAGACCTTCGGTTTTCGCGGCGAAGCCTTGTCATCGTTATGTGCCTTGTCTCAATTCAGCATTGTCACCTGCATGGCACAGGATGTTCCCAAAGGCGCAAGACTCGAGTTCGAGTCATCGGGGAAGCTCAAGGAAGCTCATGTGGTCGCCGCCCAGAAGGGCACCAACGTCATCGTCGGGAACCTGTTTCACAACCTTCCTGTACGCCGCCGCGAGCTTCAACGCAACGTCAAAAGAGAATGGAATAAGGTCATCGCATTGCTGAACCAGTATGCTTGCATCCAGACTGGCGTCAAGTTTTCCGTTTCCCAGCAACCTACTAAGGGAAAACGTATAATCCTCTTTTCTACAAAAGGCAATCCCACCACGCGAGAGAATCTGGTCAACATCTTCGGCGCCAAGACGATGACGGTTCTGGTGAAACTCGATCTCTCCCTCCAGTTTGAGCCCACCGCTAGGCCGGGCTTGAAATCCACTAATCAAGACGAGAAAACTTCCACAAAGGTCCAAGTCCAGGGTTACGTGAGTCGTCCAGCCCACGGAGAGGGCCGTCAGACCCCTGATCGACAAATGTTCTTCGTCAATGGCAGACCATGCGGCCTTCCTCAGTTCGCCAAGGTCTTCAATGAAGTCTACAGGGCTTACAATGCCTCCCAGTCGCCCTTCATACTGGCTGATATCCAGCTTGATACGCACTTATATGATGTCAACGTCAGTCCGGATAAGCGCACGATCATGCTGCATGATCAGAATCGCATGTTGGAGAATATGAAGGAGGCCTTGTCGTCCCTTTTCGAATCCCAAGATTACTCCATTCCGTCCGCGCAGCAGCCAACACAGATAACACAGTTAGCCAGGGCGGCCCCCGTTCTCGAGAGCGACGGCTCTGACGATGATAATGAACCTTCGAACCAAGCACCAGCCGCCCCGGCGAAGCAGACGAGTTCAAGTGACGAAGATGACGTTAGCTCCGAAGACGATGACGAACAATCTCATTCACGTACTAAGCAACAACGCAAACCTCGTCAGAGGAAACCCCAAAAGCTCACAACAGCAGAACTACAGTCCCAGAGCTTAATGAGCAGGTGGGTTGGACGAGCAGCCGACAGTCGTGCTTTGCATCGAGGAATGGATGTAGTATCCGAAGAGCCTGTCGCTGAAGATAGTGGCGAGAAGGCTCCGGCTACTGAATACGACCCTGGAACGTCCGAATCAGAGAACGAGGTAGCGGCGGAGGCTGCCGAAAGCATTTCTTTCAAGACGCCGCGACAGGTTCTCGACTTCAACGCTCGGCTTTCAGACGCCCATAAAGACCACGAAGCTGATGCTTTGGGGGAGAGTGTCTCGCAGTCTTCTATCGATGGCACCGAAAGTAGACAAGCCCAGATTCCTGCTATGATACCTATTAGAACACCAAGAGTTGACCCTCTCATGGCTTCATCTACTTCACGGCTACCTAAGCGGTCAGCCCTGGAAGTTGCAACCGTGTCTATTGGAGAGAGTACCATCACCAGCTCCGTAGAGCCAGCTTCGAAGAGAATAAGACACGAGCCGACCTCATCGCCGACGTCGAAGGCTGCTCATTTGCCATTGAGCTCAGCCACGGCGAAATCCTCCTTTGGCTCAAGGCTAACCCAGATGTTCTCTGCGAGTAATGCAGCGAGGCAGAAAGGCGTCAGCAGGGCGAGCAGAGATCTGCCACAAAACCCCAGCGAAGATGCTGGCGCAGAGACAGATGATGGTAGAGAAAGCGATGACAGCTCAGAGGAGAGGGCAACTGCGGATGAGACCATGGTCAGCCAGGATGATGAATTTGAGTCTGCTTTCGATAGGGCCGAAGCGTTGTCAAGTCCAACACATAGACCCCATGCGAACGTATCGAGCCGTGTCAAGACCCCGGTGCCGGCCACAACGAACGACGACATTCTGAAGGATGAAGCAGCGGCGCAGACTATTCTCGCAGATGCTCGGTCGAATGCCCTCAAAGGGGGGGGCAGGCGAAAGGACGCAACTCTACAGCAGAGGCAAAATGTCAAGATTGACACAAACGATTTACAGTCTCGCATCGAATCTTGGCAGGCAGAGCTACGGCGCACCACCCAAAACCTAAGCCGACAGTCCAAGACCTCCGGTATCGAGGATCTCGAGGCCCAGGATGCCGAAGCAGCCCTGTCCTTGATCATATCAAAGTCGGACTTCGCAAAGATGACCATTGTCGGCCAGTTCAATCTCGGCTTCATCATCGCAGTTCGACACGCGGCTCGGGACCAAAACGGTGACGCAGTCGGGGACGACGAGCTCTTCATCATCGACCAACATGCGTCGGACGAAAAGTACAACTTTGAGAGACTGCAGTCCACAACGGTGGTCCAGTCTCAGAGATTGGTGCACCCGAAGCAGCTGGAACTCACAGCGCTGGAGGAAGAGATCGTCATGGAAAACGTCGCGGCCCTGGACGTCAACGGCTTCAAGGTCAGCGTGGACAGCTCGGGTGACCAACCCGTGGGAGCGAGGTGCAAGCTCCTCGCGCTACCCCTCAGCCGCGAGACGACATTCACATTGTCCGACCTCGAGGAGCTCATTTCTCTGCTCAGCGACCACCACCTCACCGAAGTCAGCAGTGCCCCTCGGCCGTCCAAGGTGCGGTCCATGTTCGCAATGAGGGCATGCCGCAGCAGCGTCATGATTGGCAAGGCTCTGGCGCAACGACAGATGGAGAAGCTGGTCCGTCACATGGGCGAGTTGGATAAACCATGGAACTGTCCACATGGACGGCCGACGATGAGGCATCTCACCGGACTGGGTTCCTGGGACGACATGGGATGGAAGGAAACCGAGCTTCGGGTCGACTGGGCCAAGTACGCCCGAGCATGACGTTGGGTTTCATGTCGTGGTACGCAAAAGTCAAAGGTCGATCTTGATAACATACTGGTTCACTCTCCTATGTTATCATCCACGTTGTTCGTTATTTCTCAAGACATATCCGCGAAAGGGGGCAATTGATTAGTTTACATGCCAAAAATGACTTTTGTTATTTGTATTGGTATCACAGCGTAGTTGCTTGCTCTCGTTACTTTACTTTACATTTAATGAAGCTGTCCATACACTTCCTAGTCTTGTTCCACCGGACGTCGTGAAAATCAACCCGTGTTCTCGTATCAAACTCCCAAAACAAGTACTCATTCGCTGCTTACGAAAACCTCCTCATCACCGCGCCACACCATATTGAACGCCCTTCGACCCTGCGAGACCTTCTTCAGCGACCTTGCCACTCACGTTACGCCTTCCATAAGCTGACGAGTACTTGTTGTCTTTGAAGTCGTTGCCGGATGAGACTTGACGGTTACCGCCGATCATGACCGGAGGAGTCGCCGACTTCAGCTCACCGTACGGCTTGGAGTAGAAATCAGCCTCTGGTTGAATGGAGCTGTCGCGGTTGCGCGGCCAGGGTTGAGGGACGAGCGATGAAGGTCTCTCATCGGCAATGTCGTTGGTACCGCTGACCCTACGAGAGTTGAGGTCTACGTCCGACAGTGCCGTATCCCTGAGCGAGTAGTACGGAGCCTTGGTCTTGGGCGGCGTCGGATGGGACTTCAATGGGTTCGGGTGCGGGCTCTTGCCGATATCATTCTCAAAGTCACTGCCAGCAAGGTCGTTCTCGTCGTGCTCTGAATCGGAATCTGCGACGTTGTATCTTTGAGACAGAGCTTCGTAAGTGCTGTTCCTCGTTCCCTGCCGCTGCGTGTTCGCAGCTGTCGTGGCTTGGTCCATGGCGCGATTTCGCTTCTGAGTGCGAGAAATCATGGAGTCTGTCGCAAACCATGTCTCGGTGAATTTGCCTCCAGGGGCTGGGACTGCAGAGGAGAGAGAAGTTCGGGATCCTGCAATGTTGGTCTCGTGGAGCGGCACCTCGGTGTAAGACCCGCGGTATGAGGACCGAGGCCCGGACGTACGAGCGTACTCGCTGACGCCTGCTGTCTGGTTTTGTAGATTTCCTGGAGGAACCTGGTACTGCCAACTGGGAAGATCAACAAAGGAATTGCGGTTGAAACTGGAAACGTCGGAGCCGGCGCGGGTTCGTTGAAAGGGGATGCTTGGTGGTCGAGATACATCCTCATACGGAGCACCTGATCGACGACGGTCCTCGAGAGGTGTGGATAGTCTCTTGTCGCTTTCGCCACTCATGGAGGTCGCAACACTGGACTTATTTCTCTTGTGTTTGGCTCGGGAGGTGAGGTTGTCTTCTAGAGGGTTCATGTCGGGGGGCAGTTCGGTAATCTTGCGGAACATGACACCAAGCCATATTGAGATGCCGAGAGAGATCAAGTGCAAGCCCCCAGCACCGATGAAGGTATAGAAGACGGCTGGAAGGAAATAGTCCAGTAGGCTTTGGTCGGAAAGACGCGTCTTCCAGGTGCCGCCGCTGTTGTTGACGGTAAGAGCACCGTAGGCGTAAAGAGGCATGACGCCAAGATCAGAGATGCTGGCGAAAAGTTGGTAGGCTGTAGACGAGGCAGGGCTACGGCCTCCAGCAGGCCGCTGGAGATGGTAGATGCCGTAGAGGCAGTGCACCATGGCGACACCCGGCTGGAAGAAGGTCAGTCAGTTTTCGTGTACTCCAAACCTTGGAGCAGGCAGTCTGGGCAGTGGACAAACCGTAATACGCATGACCCAGCCAGCCAAAGTCTCGATATTGTCTAGCAGGATGAGTAGAGCAAGTAATCCAGCAGCCCCGATTAATTCTAGGACCCTCAAGCACAACTGGACGATGCGCATCGCCTTGATCCAACTCTTCGTTCTAGGACCGAGGGCAACATAGTTGTTGGATCGATGGTTGAGGACTAGATGAGCACTACAACAGAAACGGCAATCAGTATTAACTTTCTCACTCCTCATGATAAAGACAGTCCTCGCTGTCAATCCTAGACCAAGCGAACTTACTCGGGATGACGGTTGAAGGTTACCAAAGGGCCATCCGGCTTCGGTTTGCGCGGCTGCGGCTCCCAGCTTGCGCGGGTCACTGCCTTTGGGTCGAACTTTGGCTCAGGGAAACGGGAATTGTTGCTGACGACATTGTAGAGGTATGGTTGGTGAGCCATGGTCGCGACACGGCGTTGGTCTTGTCCTTGCGTGTCCTCCGAGAAAAGAAGGAGAGGAATGCGCGGGACAAGAGTTTAACAGAGGTCAGACGGCTGGAATGCCGCCAACTTGAAGGGTATCCGGTGGTTGGATTGGTGTGGCTAAGGTCTCGCTTTCCTCTCACTTACCACGGACATGTGAATGAATGAAAGAGGTGGGGGGTGGGGGAATGGGTGGTGAGGTGGAAGGCGAGGCAGGATGGTTAAGAGCAAGACAGGGACCAGAATCAGAAAGGCCAAACTCAGGGTGAGATGCGCAAAGGTACAGGCAAATCCTGTGTTTGCCCGGCCTCGCCAAGATTGAAGCCGCATCGCTCAAAGGCCCAGTTGTTTTCCAGCCTTCCCGGATCGGTTGATTGACATTGGGTACATCTTGAGTCTAGTGTTGCAGCTGGCGCGCGGCGGTTGCTATGGCAACTCCTCGTTCCTGCAGTACTAAGGTAGCATGCCTTGGGAGCTGCACCATAGCAAGCCCAATTACCCTTGTCACCTCATGTTCAGGGAATGTTCGTTTGAAGCCTGTCGCGCCAGAAAGCTGTCATCCAAAGTTGTCTACCTTGTCTGTTTGCACCTCTTCCTGGCTCGACGATCATTGACCTCTCACCTCCAGATGTCTGGATCATGGATCATGGGTAGCATAATTAGTACACTAGATACTATCCACTTGGTCCCGAAACACCCCCACCAACTTTTGGGAGGGTCGAAATGACGTATAAAGCTTGGACCAGGCCTCGATTACAAGCAACAGGGCACTTTTACAGGCAGCTGTAGTTCAAGAGAAGCTGCAAGAAGGTAGTACAGCTTCATGGTTCACGACATCGATACTTCAATTGCAGGCCTGCTTTTCTTCAACCGCGGCATCTTCACCCGCGGCAAAAGCATGCACCTACTCTTCTTTCGAATCTCCAGGCACAGCCCAGTGTCGGCAACCAAGTCAAGGTAGTAAGTGGCTTTATAAGCCACAGGCCGAGGACGCCGAGTCCATGCTTCACATCGGTACCGCAACTAGGCCCGGCTCCGGATTGTGGATTCTCGATTTAAATCCGAAAGCTTCCACCCCGACGCCTTCTTTGACTTGACTCACTCGGTGCTCTATACTCGGGCTGCATCAACCAGCTTTGGTGGTAGCTTCCCATTTCACCGACCAGGCTACCTCGACTTATTATTGTCTGAACACGCGGTGTCCAGTATCACCTCGGACAAGTCAAGTTCCTTAACCATCAGAACAGACCAAAGTCTACTCCGCGCTACCCTCCACCAGTCCCATGATTCTATCCCGATGCCGGGCCAGGCTACGCCCAGCCTGCCGCCGTTTTCGGATGGAAGTGGGCACCGGCGCTTCCGGGTCGCGCCCGTCAAGTACCGCCGCGAGACAAGTCCGCCAACCAAACGCCCCGTTCCGACTGGCCGTCGTTGGCTCCGGTCCAGCAGGCTTCTACTCTGCCTACCGAGTGATGTCCCAACTCCCAGAGACTACGGTGGACATGTATGAGTCGCTGCCGGTACCGTTTGGCCTCGTCCGCTTCGGCGTTGCCCCAGATCATCCCGAAGTCAAGGTTCGATATCTCCCGTCTCGTTGACTGCTTCACCGGTGCACGCTGCTTACACAACCCCAAGAACTGTCAGGACAAATTCACAGAAGTTGCGGCCTCGCCTAAATTTAACTTCATGGGTAACGTGACCATAGGCGACGTAGGCCGTCATCCCGACAGCTGCAATGTGCCCTTTCCCACCTTGTTGCGAAATTATGATGCAGTGTTACTCGCATATGGAGCCGCAAAGGATAGAACCCTCGGCATCCCTGGAGAATCCAATCTCCAAGGCGTCTACTCGGCTCGCCAGTTTGTGGGCTGGTACAATGGGCTCCCCGAATATGCCGATTTGTCACCCGATCTCACGAAAGGAGATGAGGCTGTCGTAATTGGTCAGGGCAACGTAGCCCTGGACATTGCTAGAATGCTCCTGGAGGATATCGATGCCTTGCGGCGGACAGATATCACAGAAGAGGCCCTTGCCCAGCTTGCAACCTCTCGCGTCAAGAGGGTTCATGTCGTTGGAAGACGAGGTCCAATGCAGGTGAGTAAACCGCTCAACTTCTTGTGTCCAAATAGAGCAGACGAGTTGATCCTCCCATCTAGGCCGCGTTCACAATTAAGGAAGTCAGGGAGTTGATGAAGATTCAAAGTGTTGGCTTTCATCCGGTGGACAGCACGCTCATACCCCCAGACATCAAGTCACTTCCAAGAGCAGCAAAGCGCTTGATGGAAGTGGTCGCCAAGGGCTCCGTGTCTCGTCCACACGATGTCGAGAAATCATGGTCACTTGACTTCTGCTTGAATCCTGTTGAATTTTTGGCCAACCAAAATTCTCCTACCGATGTTGGGAGCACTGTGTTCGAGAGGACGGAACTGTCTCACAAATTTGATCCCGGTGCTCAAGCTCGGCTTACCGGAGAAACTATCACGGTGCCTTCGAACTTGGTCTTCCGTTCCATTGGTTATAAGTCCATTCCCTTGCCCGGTTTGAAAGAGGCTGGTGTAGCCTTCGATGACCGCCGAGGTGTCGTTATGAACGATGGACGCGGCAGAGTTGTTGCTGTAGATCAGGAAGAAGCTTCTGAAGCAACGCAGTCAGGGGTAACCCCCGGTGTCTATTGTGCCGGTTGGGTTAAACGAGGACCGACTGGCGTCATTGCCTCGACTATGCAGGACGCCTTTGAAACGGGCGATTCTATCATTCAAGATTGGCTGTCTGGTTTGCAATTCCTGTCTACGGGTAAGGAGAAGCCCGCGGCAGGATGGGATGGAGTCCGCTCAGAAATCGGTGACTCAGCTCATAAGAGAACAAGCTGGGAAGACTGGCAAAAAATTGATGGCGTAGAGAAAGGAAAAGGTCAGGCTGCGGGCAAGGAGCGGGAGAAATTCACGTCCACCAAGGCCATGCTTGAGGTCCTATCATAGAATACGGCACTGTAGTCAAATGTAGAAATACCCCTCTTTGTAAACTATAGAAACATTGCCATTTACTGCTTGATCTTTTCGGTCAGTTCTGGCACCTTGTCGAACAAATCTCCCACGAGCCCAACGTCCGCGATTTGGAAAATAGGGGCATCAGCATCCTTATTTATGGCGGCAATGACCTTGCTGTCCTTCATACCAGCCAAGTGCTGGATGGCACCTGAAATGCCAACAGCCAGGTACAACTGAGGTGCAACGACCTTGCCAGTCTGTCCAACTTGCAAGCTGTTATCAGCGTACCCGCTATCAACAGCGGCTCTGGAGGCGCCAACAGCAGCACCCAGAGAATCGGCCAGGGGCAGCATGACCTTGTCGAACTCCTCCTTAGACTTGAGGCCTCTGCCGCCAGAGACAACCCTCCCAGCGGTAGCAAGGTCCGGCCTGTCTGACTTGGCAAGATCCTCTGACACCCACTCAGTAGCAGAGTCAGACTTGGGATCAACGCCATCCTCCACCGTAGCTGAGCCGCTAGCAACTTCGGCGGCGGGGAAGGCCGTGCCTCGGATGGTTATAACCTTGATCTCGTCGGATGACTCTACTGTCGCGATGGCATTGCCGGCGTAGATTGGGCGGACGAAGGTGTTCTCACCCTCGATCGAAGTAATGTCGGAGATTTGCTGCGAGTCCAGCATGGCGGCAACGCGGGGCATCAAGTTCTTTCCAAAGGCAGTGTGTCCAGCGATGATGTGGGTGTAGCCGCCCTTCTTGATGTTCTCGACCAACAGCGGTGCGAAGTTCTCGGGGAGACCCTGCAAGTACGGAAATGTCAGCTCCGGAACCTTACAATTTGTCGATATTCTACAATAATGGCCTACCTTGTCATACGCGGCATTGTCGACTGCAATGACCTTCTCAACACCTTCAACCTTTGCCGCCTCATCGGCAACACCCTTGATGTTGCTTCCCGCTACAAAGCCGTGGATGGATCCTCCCAGCTTCTTTGCTGCTGTGATGGCGCTCAGTGAGCCATGGTTCAATTGACCTTCTCTCTGCTCCAGAATGGCGAGGGTCGACAGCAGACTTCTTCTCGATACAGATCGGAACCCCGAGAGTCCCCTGGACGCTGCGACAGCCCCGCTGCCAGCGGCTCTTCGAGCAAGGAATAGCATTTTGTGCGGCTACGACGAATGCGAAAAGTACCGACTTTACTGGGCTCGTCTAGAGGAACAATTGGCGAAGCTCACCGTGAGCGAGGGCTTGGGTGTTGATGTGTAGGATCTCAAGTTGAAGAGGAACGGTTGGACACGGCCCGAGGTTACTAGGCCGAGTTCGCATGAAGCCTTTCTCAGCTGTCAAAGTGCCGTCATCAGAGGTAGAGACGCTCTGGCTTGGGCCGGGGGTGAGATTAGCCGCAGCAACCCAGTCGGCTTTATGCTCCGAGCTCTCGGCCTCACCAAGCTTCTCAGGACTCAGGACATTGAACAAGGGACGTGCACCAGAAGATTAGTCATGGTGAGCGATACTAGTCCGACACGTGACACTCCTTGACCACGTGATCAGCTGGACCTGGCGTCGCGCTTCAGCTTCCAACGGGGGAGGGATTGCGCAGGGAAAAGGTACACTTGGAGAAGCCCAAGGACAGAGCAGTTCCCCTGGTATCTTCGCGCCAAAATTTCTCCAGATCCAGACGCGACTCCATAACGACCACACCTCTTCATCTCCCATCAAGAACCACGCGCTTTTGGAGGGGCACACCCACAGGCTGCATCATCAATCAATCAATTCCACCAGTCGCATGTCATAGGGCATCCTATCCGTGCAATTTGTGTTCCATTTTGCGCGTCGCGCCCTTGAGCTTCCGCGCGCCTCGACAAGAGTTTGGGTGCCTGCCTCCTCCTAAGATCCATTCAATCAGAAGTCATCATGGAGGACCAACCCAACTACGGAATTTCCAACGCCGCCTCTCCTGGCAGCAATCCTATCCTTTCGCAACCACCTTTGCAACCTGCCGCGCCTACTCCGGGAGATGGAGCCGAAGGTGCGTGTCATTGGCGACCCCGTTAGCATTGCTTTCGTACAATTGACGGCATCTAACAAGACTATGTTTCTAGATGTCCAGATGACCGAAGGCCCGGTCGCTGAGCCTAGCATCAAGCAGGACAGCGCGACACCCGCACCAGGCGTCACATCCGATAATCCCCTCGACGCCCCCGATGGCCCCGCGCCCGAGGCTACGCAGGACGAGGAAATGGGCGGTGCCCGCGACGAAACAAAGGATGGCCAAGCAGCAAAGGGCGGCGATGATGCTGCAGCTGGAAACGATGCGGAGGGGCAAGACTCCAAGACCAAGGAGACACTCGAAAACGCGGCTCGAGAACATCTTATCTCGCAAACGCACGCTATCGTTCTGCCGAGCTACAGTACCTGGTTCGACATGAACACGATCAACGACATCGAGCGCAAGGCCATGTCCGAGTTCTTCAACAGTCGCAACCGCAGTAAAACACCAGCTGTCTATAAGGACTACCGTGATTTCATGATCAACACCTACAGGTTGAATCCCGTGGAATACCTTACTGTCACGGCCTGCAGACGAAACTTGGCTGGAGATGTTTGCGCTATCATGCGCGTCCACTCATTCCTCGAGCAGTGGGGTTTGATTAACTACCAGGTAGGATCAAAATCGATGCGCTGTCTTGTATGGTGAACTGACTGAAGCGATGTAGGTTGATGCAGAGCAACGGCCCTCGCATGTCGGCCCCCCCTTCACTGGTCACTTCAAGATCATTTGCGACACCCCACGCGGTCTACAGCCGTGGCAGCCGTCTGCCGACGCCGTCGTCTCTGCTGGCAAGCCCAGTGCCGATACAGAAAAGAAGGCTGCGGCAACACCGGTCGCTAAGAGCGAGCTTAACTTGGAAGTCAGCCGCAACATCTACGAAGCAAGCGCTAAGGGTACAAAACTCAACAAGAGCGAACCAAAGACCAATGGCGAAACGCCAGTGACGAACGGAGTTTCGGGTATCGAAGATGCCACCAAGACACCAATTGTCAAGGTCAACTGTCACACTTGCGGTATCGACTGCACCAGGCTATACTACCACAGCTCTCAGGCCGACCCGAATTCCAAAACCAAGTACGACGTTTGCCCAAGCTGCTTCCTCGAGGGTCATCTTCCAGGCAACCAGACAAGCGCTCAATTCACCCGCATGGAAAACCCTACATACACGACCGTCCTTGACAGAGACGCACCGTGGAGCGATGCCGAAATCCTTCGGTTGCTTGAGGGCATCGAGAGGATGGACGACGACTGGAATGAAATTGCGGATCACGTGGGTACGCGAACACGCGAAGAGTGCGTCTTGCAATTCTTGTCCTTGGACATTGAGGGCAAGTATGCGGACTCGGACCTTGCCGTGAATGCACCAACCGGCCTTGCAATGCTTGGACAGCAGGGCGGCCATTTGCCTTTCAGTCAGGCGGATAACCCGGTCATGTCCGTCGTCGGCTTCCTTGCCGGCCTCGCAGACCCTGCCAGTACGGCGGCTGCGGCGAACAAGTCTGCCGAAGAGCTCACGCGTAAGCTTCGCAAGCGACTTGAGGGTGGCAACTCAGAGGAGCAAGCTGTGACCAATGGCAAGGGCAAGGACAAGGACGGTGACTCAATGGAGATTGATATCCGCCAAGACGTCACTACGACAACTACTACGACGACGACGACGCTGGCCACCATTCCTATGGCCACCATGGGCGCCCGGGCCGCTGGCCTGGTGTCCCACGAGGAACGTGAGATGACAAGACTAGTGTCCGCTGCGGCCAACCTCACTCTGCAGAAGTTGGAGTTGAAGTTGAAGTACTTCAACGAGATGGAGGCCATCTTGCAGGCAGAGAGAAGAGAGCTCGAAAGAGGACGGCAACAGTTGTTCTTGGATCGCCTCGCGTTCAAGCGTCGCGTCCGCGAGGTGCAGGATGGACTCAAGGCGGCAGTCGAGACGGGTGGTGATCAAGGTCTTAAGCAAGCCCAGGATGCGATGTCTGACGGAGCCAACCTCACCTTCCAGGCGGCGCCTGGAGCAGGCGCTGTGCAGCCACTGAGCAGTGGAGGGCAGATTAAGAGCTTCGAAGCTTGATGCAGCTCATGGCACGGTGTCTCTTCCATGAAGAAGACATTTATGAGATCCATTGGGACAAATATTGCTCTGCGTGTGGGCGGAGAACGGGGTCCCTGTATTTTGCAAGGGGTTTGCTTTGGTGATGAACAGGGAACGGCACAAATAATTGTGGTGAATTGAAATAGTCTGGATGATTTTAGGCGTCGGAGGGATTCCTATGGCTGGACGACTTCTTGTCGTTTACGCAATTGTATTAGATACTTGCACTACCGGTTTTCTACTTGCTTTCCATCTTGCCAACATCGTGTGAAGTGTAGACCTTAAGGGAATTCATCATTTCTCTGAGGACGGCAGTGTGATTGCTCGAGCTATGTGGTTGCCAAATGAGTTACGAGCTCACATCATGGGCACAGGGCGCTGACACATGCTAATGTGTTGTTCTGTACCTGGTATTGATCTCATGGTGAAGCAGTGCTGGTAGTTTGATGGATGTGCTACGTCAGCTTAGTCTCACATGTTTGGAAAGAATCATGGTGCATAAGGTTGTCAGATCCAGCTGCACGGGTAAGCTCAAGTCAAGGTGATCTACTTTGTGGCCGTTGAGCAAGCCACTCCACTAATGCGCGTACGGCGCGGTAGTGGTGCTTAGGGACGCTGAGGTCAACCGCAATCTGTGAGATGAAGTGCCGTGTGACCGCGGCCCTGACCGTGGCCGTGACCTAGGCTGGTGTGGCATGCGTCCGGTCTGTGGGGCCGTGCTTCATGAACCGGCCGGTGAAGCAAAAAGGTAAAAGCAAAGAGAAAGCGCCTTGCCGCCAAGGTTTGGGAGCACCCTTTCTCGAGGCATTCTAGTATCTGACTGTCCCGCCTCAGGTAGCTGTCGAGATGCCAAGATGTCCGGGTAAACGGAAGGGGGCATCGATCAGTTCGATCCTCCGATGGTCCAGTCCGGTATCGTCTGGGGCTCCCCTCCTATCCGGTAATATACATATGATATTCACCGGATCAGTCTTCGTCCTCAGCCAGTGGTGTAGAATCGAATTGGAGGTGTGTTCCGCACTGACGAATAGGGCGGTTGATATCATGATATGTCTCCCATCAGAGACGGAATGCGATGAGCACCGGTAGTCATTTGTATTCGACCGAGCATCCTAGGTAAATCCAGCCGAGAGCCTAGGCTCAGGAATGGCAGAGAGCCGACGATTCTCCGGCCTCGGAGACTATTTGTGAGGAGAACAGATTGAGGGGATTTCTCCAGATAGTAGAGATGGAGATCAACTGGAGTCTTCGTACGGATACTGGGGTAAGGATGTGCGCATACTCCGTATCCGTACAAGTTACAACTCATTACCTACTACGTATGTACCGTATCGTGCGTATCCACTGATGGGGGTCGGCACCATCGTACGTACCTACTACGTAGTACATACATAAAGAAGAAAAGTACGGGGTAAAAGCTGCGTGCATGGGGCTGGCTACCTAGCTTCTGGAGCTAACGTCTGCTCACCCCTGTTTTACCTCGGCTCAAAGTCCCGATCCACCGCTTCTACACCAGATGACCAAGGTAGTGAAGACACCTTGCCGGCTGCACCGCGATGCGCCGAGGGGCAATGAGCCAGTGAGGGAATTTGGAGAACGAGTGCAAGATGGTGTCAATATGGGATCCGGTAAATTTTGCGCGCACGTATGGAGGGCCGAGACTCAATCGCAGACTGGCAGACTTGCCGTCTAGGTTCTGCGGTGCTGCAGCCGCCGGTATGCGGCCTGTAGCGCATGGCGCGCCGCGCGTGCCCTTTTCCCCAACTCAAGGTCCATCTCCGCCGCTCCGCCGGACGTTCGGGCATCGTGCTACAAAACCTCTAGAATGAGAACTGAGCAAAACGGAAGCCAGGGGAGAAAAGGGTCAGAGACCTGGTGTCTGAGAGGGTCAAGAATGAATTGTGTCTGATACCGTGCTCCGGACCACGGTCCCGTCCGGCTTGTCATAATAACATAGGGACATACCTACCCGGAGGACGCCAGATAGCGCAGCTCTTTCTTTCTCCCTTTCTTGCCTTTTCTCAACACCTCTTGCTTCATCTACCTCGCTCTTGATCAGTCCCTTGACATAGGTGGTCTTCTTCAGTACTTATAGCTTTTCGCTCTTTTCTGGATCGCAAAGGGTACATGTATCCTCTCTGGTAGCCTGTACTACTTTGGTCCCTACGGCGCTGAACTACCTAGACTACACCGGCCCATCCTCCTACGGAGTACCAGCCGCCTTATCGACAAGACGCGATCCCACGCCATCACTCGCGGCCCTACCTACCTTAGGTATTCTGAGATCAGGACAGGCTCACTACCTCACCTCAGTGTCTTCGTCAACCTCACACAGCATCCATTCCCGTCACCTGGGGACGCTTCTGCCACATTAGCAGCCCGAGGTATCGACAAACTAGCCCACCCCCACCGCCCCATCGTCGGAAGCACCTGGCTTACAGCGGCTTCGAAAGAGAACCTGACACCCCATACCCCAGCTGTTCCCCATAGCCGGACCCCGTACCGAACCGCAGCAGCCTCCTCTTGGAGTACCTGACAGAGTACGGAGTACCTACCTACAGACACACTGCTAGCCCAGAATCCACACATCCCTGTTGTGGTCGACATTGCTGCTGGTAATAAAGGGATTCCCGCGTGGCACCTACGTTTTGGCTTGTGACAAGCAGCCACTTCACTCCAAGTCTCCCCTTCTGTCTGAAGGTGTCTGTTGTATCCGTCAGTCTATCACCTTGTCACTCTGTCCTCGTCCCTCGCTCGCTCCGGCTAGCCCCCGCTCCGGCTCCAAAAGCCACTCGACTGAATCGCCTGCCCGTCTGCCGTCTGCCGCGGATCTTTCTGCGGCTACCTTTTTTCGTGCGTGCCACCACTGCGTCTGCACTGCAACTATTTTAACACCACCCAACCACTCACACACCACCACACGTTTAATCCTTTTCAAGAATTGGTCATGTCGGCCGCATTGCGAGCGTTGGAGGCTAGGTCTGCCACGGCAAGGACTTCTTTGAGACATCTGACCTTTAATCGTCCGGTACGTTTTGTTCGTTGACGCTGTTGCATCTTCCCTTCCGCTATCCTCTCTCTCTCTCTACTCTGTTCTGCTCTTTGGCCTCGGCTCAACGCCATCATCCTTGATCCCACCCCGCTCCGCTTCTTCGGCTCCATCCATTACTTTTGGGGAGCTTCTCTCTTCCGTCTCTCACATCCTCTCATACAAAACACATATCTTCTCTGCCTCATGCTCTGTCTCTCACACTCTCTAACCACGTCTCCTCTCTCTCCAGACCTTTGCAGCCATGGCTCCTGCAGCAAAGCGGAACAACAGTTCCCTCCCTTCAGGTAAATTGCGACTCCCCAACCATTCTCGAGCCGTTTGCGCTCGCGCCTTGAATAACCGAGGATGCGCATCGCTCGGCGCATTGATCCGCGCCCGACTGACATGGTGAATTGCGTACAGGATATGTTGAGGACAAATCCAAGGGCGCCATGCTGAGATTCCAGGACTCTCTACCCCGTCTGCCTGTGCCGACTCTCGAAGAAACAGCCGCGCGCTACATCAAGACCCTCCACCCCCTTCTGTCCGAATCAGAGTTCGCCACCAGCAAAAAGGCCGTCGAGGAATTCGTCAAGCCCGGTGGTGTCGGCAGCAAGCTCCAGGAGAAGCTGCTCGCCCGGAGAGAGGATCCCGCGCACCGCAATTGGCTGTACGAGTGGTGGAACGATGCGGCATACCTCAGCTACAGAGACCCCGTCGTTCCCTACGTGAGCTACTTCTACTCTCATCGTGACGACCGCCGGAGAAGGAACCCTGCCAAGAGGGCCGCGGCCATCACCTCGGCTGTCCTCGAGTTCAAGAAGCAGGTTGACGAAGGCACACTCGAGCCCGAGTACATGAAGAGACTGCCTATCTGCATGGACAGCTACAAGTGGATGTTCAACACCAGCCGTGTCGCCGCAAAACCCGCCGACTACCCCGCCAAGTTCTCCCACAAGGACCACAAGTACATCATTGCGATCCGCAAAAACCAAATCTTCAAGATTTTGCACGAGGTGGACGGCAAGCAGCTCAACGCCTCAGAGCTCGAGCAGCAATTCAACAAGGTATATGAGTTGGCCCAGAGAGTCCCTCCCGTGGGCGCTCTGACCAGTGAGAACCGTGACGTCTGGTCAGATGCACGCGAGATCCTTCTCAAGGCCAGTCCCAAGAACGCCGCCTCTCTGGAAGCCGTTGAGGCATCCTCCTTTGTCGTGTGCCTTGACGACGCTGCTCCCGTCACTCTCGAGGAGCGCGCGCATCAGTACTGGCACGGTGACGGCGCCAACCGTTGGTACGACAAGCCCCTCCAGTTCATTGTCAATGATAATGCTACGTCGGGATTCATGGGAGAGCACTCCATGATGGACGGAACCCCTACCCACCGTCTCAATGACTTCATCAACGACCTCATCTTCAACAACAAGCTTGACCTCTCTGACCCCTCAATCCGCTCCAACCTGCCCGAACCCCAGGTCGTCAAGTTCGAGATTACCAAGGAAGTACAGGCCGAGATCGACCGCGCCAGAAAAGATTTCCATGATGTCATTAGCCAACACGAGCTGGCCGTTCAGGCGTATCAGGGTTACGGCAAGGGACTCATCAAGAAGTTCAAGTGCTCGCCCGATGCCTACGTTCAGATGATCATCCAGTTGGCTTACCACAAGATGTACGGCAAGAACCGGCCTACATACGAGTCGGCCGCCACCCGCCGCTTCCAGCAAGGCCGTACCGAAACATGTAGAACCGTGTCAGACGCCTCCGTCTCGTGGTGCAACGCCATGGCCGACCCCAACATCGAGGACAAGGCCAAGGTCGACCTCTTCCGCCAGGCCATTGACTCCCACCTCGAGTACATCACTGCCGCCTCAGACGGTAAGGGTGTCGACAGACACCTGTTCGGTCTGAAGAGGCTGCTCGAGCCCGGCCAGGAGTTGCCTGCCATCTACCAGGACCCGGCTTTCTCCTACTCCTCCTCGTGGTACCTGTCCTCATCACAGCTTAGCTCAGAGTACTTCAACGGATACGGATGGAGTCAGGTCATTGACGGCGGGTTCGGAATTGCCTACATGATCAACGAGAACAGGTGCGTGATTTGTGTGCTGTCGTCTGCTGCAGTGTAGCCTCCCCCCAACAAACTAAGAAACAAGCTAATCTCTGCGTAGCATTAACTTCAACGTTGTGTCCAAGGGCTTGGGCAGCCAGCGCATGAGCTTCTTCCTCAACGAGGCCGCCGGCGAGATGCGTGACCTGCTCATCCCTACCATTAAGCCCGCCAAGGCTAAGCTGTAAACGGTGATAGAAATCCTTTGTAAGAGAGGGGACGAGAGAGGAGTTGTCGTTGGCGATATGGGCGAGAGAAGAGAAGTCGACCAATATCCCAAGGGTGCTCCGGCGCTCCGTCAGTTATGTGAGGGTGTGTATGTGTGTTCATATATGGTTACATGTAGATGACCGGTCGTTCTTTGCACCGATACAGCAGAAGCGTCTCTGGCAACCTGATAGACGTGACCGGTGGTGTCGGCACCACCGCGATCATATTGAAGAATTTCCCCCTTCGCAGTCTTCTCATTCTGGGCCTATGTACACTGCATCTCCCCATTACTCGAGTGGTAGTACCAAGCACATCATTTCGACAGCTTTCTATTGCCTCTATTGAACATGCGGGTATGAAGGTTGCAGGGCAATGTGTAAATGTAACGTGACTGAAACAGGCAAATCGAAACCGCACAGTTCCAGATTGAAGCAGGCTATGTGAGGTGGGGAACAAAAGATGCCGCCGCCATGTTTACTCCTACAAATGGACCCAACTCTGGCTCTTCCCAGTCTAATCCCCCTTCCTTAGCTGCAGCTGAAACTACTCATCTTAACCTGAGTGAGAGACAATCTCGTTGACGAGTTCGCCCTTGCTCTCATCATAGTAGGAGCAAATCTGCGATGGAAGCGGTACTTCCACATAGTCCTCGTCCTCTCCCGAGATAACGTTGAGGTTGATGCCTGAAGACTTGCTCGAGAAGATCCTGGTGTCTGTGCTCTCCTTGCTGAAGTAGACTTGAGCGCCGTCAATTGAGTCCATCAAGACAGCAGGCACAGCACCCATGACCTGCAATGCAAAGTTCTGAGACTTGATGACGTCCACAGTAGACACAAGAGACTCCACGATCAACGACAGACGAGTTGAGTTCTCAATGGTCACAGCATTTGCTTTGCCCTTCACAATGATGGTAGTGTTGCTGCACTTACTGATCAGGATGGAGTGCGAAATGGACGCCTCAATTTCAATGGGCTGAGGCTCCTTCTCAAAGTTTTCCTGCATATTATATGAAAGTTAGCCATCTGTGACATACCATTCAAAACATAATAATAGGGGGCTTTCATACGATAGTCCACTTGTTGCCCTCAAGCACCTTCTTTGGTGGTTTCTTGACGCGCATGCTCTCTGGCTTAGGCTTCTTGCCAGGAGCTGGGCTCTTGCCGCGTGCTGATGCCTCTCCATCAACTTTCGAGCTTGTACGAAGGGACGGGTTCTTGTGCGTCATTTCCGATCTGTCGACCTTGCGAAGACCCTTCGTCACAGCCTCGCCCTTGTTGAGTTCGGAGAACACGGCGCCCAGTCCACCTTTGCCACCGGGGGTTTCTTCCTTGATATCCAGTACTGGGGGAGGTCCAGGAGGCGGGGGTGGAGGCGGAAGACCGCCGGCCGGGGGTGGCGGAGGAGGAGCAGCGGCAGAAGCTGCAGATGCGGACAACGATTTAGCAACCTCCTGAGCTGGCTGACCCTTCGGGTTCCAGGGGATGCCGCTAGCGAAGTTTTGCTTGACGTAGTCGGCAAGGTCACGGAAGACTTGGTAAAAGGCGTTCACCCATTCGGTTTGCTGCGCATCCCTATGGTATACCGCATTAGCCATGGGTCCTTCAATATCACATCGAATCATTGGCGCAGACACACTTATCCTTTTGCTCCTTCAACACCCTGTTACCAAAGAATTGGGCAGAACCCAACGAATCTTCGACATGTTTGTAAGGACGATTGTCGACAGTGACCCAGGCGAGAACCATGATGCCCTCAGCAACAGCGCTCAGCTGGGTGAAAACTGGCGACCCTCGGTTGGACTCTTTGATATTGTTGACAGCTACAAGAGCTTCATTAATGGGCTTTAGGAGGTCCTGGTAGACAGCCATTTCGGCGCCATTCAAATCAGGCTTCTTGGCCTTCGTGGTGATGAGCAGGAAGTTGCGCTGGGCTTGGAAACCTTGCAGAACTTTGGCAGCCTACGGAGACCCTGGTCAACATCCAAATAACGAATGATTCGCGAGTGTATTTAAATGACTGACCTGGTCAGCAACAAGGCCTCCAAGTTGCTGACTGGTTTTGACATATTTCTCGACCGATGTGGCAATAAATTGATCGAACTCCTCAATGGACTCTGGAACTGGCTCCGGGGGAGCTTGGGGGGCGGCGGCGGCTTGCGGCGGCGGGGGAGGGGCGGGAGCATTGGAAGCAGCAGGCGGCGAGGCGACGGATTGATTGAGGGCGGGAACGGCTTGGGGAAGCTCGATGGTAGAGGTGGCGATATCTTCGAGCCTAGCCGTAGCAGCTTCGAGCCTTGTTTCGAGGTTAGCAACGAGTGCGCTGACAGTGGGCCCAGAATAGGAGCAACAGCGAGCTGAAGCTCGTCAATGTTGCCGTAGAGCTGGATGCAGAGTAGTCCGGGCTGATGGGATTTCGGTCGACGTACCGCTTGATGAGGGTGGTGAGGTTATGCATGTTGTTCGTTGCCATGTTGGGCAAAGGAGGGGGAGCCGAAGCTTGGTGCAAGGAGAAGGTCGACAGGAGAGGTTATAGGACGGCGGCGATGGGCCGGGGGTAAGCACTGACGGACAGAGACGGTGTGACGAAGGGCGTCAGAGAACGGAGATCGGTAGCGGGAGACGCGGTGGACATGCAATGGCAAGAACAAAACCGACAATGACAGCGAGGGCAATAGCAGGGTGGGCTGTTGCAACGCGTAGTGAGCTCAATGCAACCGAAGCTTCGTGCAGGATGTCTGTCGAAACAGCTCAACACAGCAAAGCCACTATTGCAAGGTTGATTGGGGGAGAGCCAAAAGATTGGGCGTGAAGTTTCAGCTAGTGCGGAGCTGCTGGGATGGGCGAAATGCACCTGGCAAAGAGCAACGGGTCGGCTGTTGCTGAAGATGTTATAACTGAGCAGAGAGCTACGAGGTTGGCGGAAGAGGTGTTTTGAATGGGTATTATCGCAAGCATCCAATGTCATGCTAGATGGGGGGGAACAGACGCGGCAGTACGTATCTTTGTTCTAGAGACACTGTACCTCTTAAGGAAGCTCAGGTACGGAGTACCTTACACCCAACTGATTGTGCTTGGGGTCCCAGGACAAGGTACCTCAGGTAAGGTAGCTCCACACGCTGGTTCAGAGCTGATGAACGGATGCCTTGCGCACTTTGGATGCCTTGAGTTCCTTGCCTAAGGCATTTCCTACCTCTATTCAGGCACCCGGTCCCAAGCCTATCCATCTATTCCTATCCGTAGGTCTGTCAAGCTTGGCTACCCAAGCTTGCGCAAGATATCTCACAGATCAACCTCTAACTTGGAAGAAATTTCACCCCATTGACCAAGCTTAGGTGTCTGCTGAAACCTAAGATCAATCCTACATCTCCTGCGCATGGGATTACTCCCGTTCATCTGCTCAGTCTCGCTCATTCAGTGCAATCTGCACTTGCATACGATGAGATGACGGTGGTCAGCATGCTAGGCAACTCTGAAAAGGCCGTTTGATTCGGAAGCAGCTTGCTCAGTAAACGAACTCCGGCTTACGTATACTCTGTAGGCTGTCGCCAAAGTCAACACTTTGTCCGTGAATACGGAACCAATAAGCGGCTATTGACGGCGATAGTCGAGCAAAGTCGTTCGGCAACAGAAAGTGTCACTTAAAATCACTAACAGCTTGCTCAGTACATCGTCACGCCAAGGCAGCATGTGTGGGCAGCTACACATGTATGGCTCACCTTGCCTCGCCTCAACCTCGGAAAGGTCTTGCAATGGACTTGGACCGACTAGCCAATTTCATAAAGAGCTCCTCTTGTCACCTTGTAACTCCTGTATGTGCCTGGTTACAACTTGCGACGCTATTTGGCTGTCAGTCACACCATGTGTGCCGAGACCGGAATCCGGGCCCATAATGGGCTGCCCCTCTTGGCTCAAGTGAGTTGAGTAAGGCAAGATAAGCTTCTGGAAGCTTTCTCCCTTTCTACCACAGGCACCTTGCCACGTGCCGGTCTAACGTGTGGTTATGTCTGCTGCCTTATCTGCAGGATTTCACATGAGATCATTTCAGGTACCAACCTACGGCAGACTGCAAGAGGCACTCCGCCAAAACCTTTCCTTCCAATAGACCTACGGCCACCGTATATTTCAGGCATCAATAGCGCGAATTTCTCGTACGTATAAATAAATATTGTGATAAATCCCGT